>NW_012101887.1:320397-466315 GCF_000951045.1 Mandrillus leucophaeus | reverse complement strand
ATTGGGAGTTATACCTGATGTAAATGACGAGGTGATGGGTGCAGCACAGCAACATGGCACAAGTATACATATGTAACAAACCTGCACGTTATGCATATGTACCCTACAACTTAAAGTATAATAATAATAAATAAATTTAAAAAAAAATGTCATCCACATTCTAATCATGAATTTTGACATCAAAAGTGCTCAGTTCATGTGAGCACTTTGCAATGAGTAACATTTTCAAAAACATTTATTTTTATAAACTTGAAAACTTTGACAATTTCTTTCACTAGAGGGCATTTGATAATACTGATTCTAAGAAAATCTGAGTATAAATGATAGGTCAGTATGATCTTTATTACTATACCCATTTCTACTATTGGCACCTTTCCATTAAGGGAACATCAAGGTATATCTGTTCAATATATAGACAAATGAAATAGAACAGAGGCTCAGAAATAACACCACACATCTACAACAATCTGATCTTTGACAAACCTGACAAAAACAAGCAATGAGGAAAGGATTCCCTATTTAATAAATGGTGCTAGGAAAACTGGCTAGCCATATGCGGAAAACTGAAACTAGACTCCTTCTTTACACCTTATACAAAAATTAACTCAAGATGGATTAAAGACTTAAACCTAAGACCTAAAACCATAAACCCTAAAAGGAAACCTAGGCAATACCATTCAGGACATAGGCATGGGCAAAGACTTCATGACTAAAACACCAAAAGCAGTGGCAACAAAAGCCAATATTGACAAGTGGGATTTAATTAAACTGAAGAGCTTCTGCAAAGCAAAAGAAACTATCAGCAGAGTGAACAGGCAACCTACAGAATGGGAGAAAATTTTTGCCATATATCCATCTGACAAAGGGCTAATATCCAGAATCTACAAGGAATTTAAACAAATTTACAAAAGAAAAAAAAAAGAAAGAAAGAAAAAAATCCCATCAAAAAGTGGGCAAAGGATATGAACAGACACTTCTCAAAAGAAGACATTTATGCAGACAGCAAACATAAGAAAAAAAGCTCATCATCACTGGTCATTAGATAAATGCAAATCAAAACCACAATGAGATGCCATCTCACACCAGTTAGAATGGTGATCATTAAAAAGTCTGGAAACAACAGATGCTGGAGAGGATGTGGAGAAATAGGAATCCTTTTACACTGTTGGTGGCAGTGTAAATTAGTTCAATCATTGTGGAAGACAGTGTGGTGATTCCTCAAGGATCTAGAACCAGAAATACCATTTAACCCAAGTGGGTATATACCCAAAGGATTATAAATCATTCTACTATAAAGACACATGGACACGTATGTTTTATTGCAGCACTGTTCACAATAGCAAAGACTTGGAACCAACCCAAATGCCCATCAATAGTAGACTGGATAAAGAAAATGTGGCACATATATACCATGGAATACTATGCAGCCATAAAAAAGGATGAGTTCATGTCCTTTGCAGGGACATGGATGAAGCTGGAAATCATCATTCTCAGCAAACTAACACAAGAACAGAAAACCAAACACTGCATGTTCTCACTCATAAGTGGGATTTGAACAATGAGAACACATGGACACAGGGAGGGGAACGTCACACACCGGGGCCTACTGGGGGCTAGGGACCTAGGGGAGGTATAGCATTACGAGAAATACCTAATGTAGATGACAGGTGGATGGGTGCAGCAAACCACCATGGCACATGTATACCTATGTAACAAACCTGCACGTTCTGCACATGTATCCCAGAACTTAAAGTATAATAAAAAGAAAAAGATTTAAAAAAAGATATGTCTGTTCAAAAGGAGTAGCTTTGACATGCTAAGTGACTCACTTGGATATAAGAAAGGTACATGCCACACTGAAAAATCAGGTTGAAGGTATGATTACAGGAACATTCTAAAGTTGTTTGATATGTGAGTACAAGTAACTAACTCTACTTCTCCTGGGGAGGGGGTGGGAAACCGTACTGAGACAAGATAGTGATGGTCTGAAAATAAAGACCAAGATAATTTACTACCTGCTATCATCATTACATCATCTGGCAGGCACATCTGAGGAGACATTTTAGGGCTGAAGGGCTCCTCCCTAATTTTTCTGAAATGAGGGCCACATGACTTTCCTGGGACCTAGCTGCTTTTGCCTTCATGGCCAAAATACAACAGAATTACAAATTGCATTTTATCACTGTATTGGCATAAAGATGACTATATTACTATTTTATGTTAAAACATTTTCTTTGACGCAAAGGGTCTTTTTTTTCCTTCTAACTTAAAGGACATTAAAACATAATCGTGGGCCCCTAAAAGCACTGTGGTTCCTAGGCACTGCACCTACTGTGCCTAATGGAGAAGGCGGCCCTGGCTAAAGTCACATCACTTACTCTTCCGTAATATTCATTCTTGAAAATCCAGTTCAGTTAGGGTCTTGGCAGTTTTAGGATGAGAACTATTACAAAGTCAAAGATTCTGAATGACTAGCTAGTGAATACGAGGATCCACTAATTTAAAAAGAGTATCTGCACCATCATCCACATGCAGGCAGTCCATTTTCTGTTGACTGAAACAGAAATGTTAGAGTTGAGAATTTTAGACTGAAAAGAAGTACAGTGTAAAAGCAGCTGTTTCTAAGGAAGTTTCTGATGTTACCTGTGAACTCAATAAGTTTGCAGAAAAGAGTGTCTTCTTTAGAATATAGTTAACATCTGTTGGTTGACCTGGTGCCACGTTCTGTACTCCAAGCCACCGAAAGGCAAGCAAACACTTGAGAGTTGTTTGACAAAAATAAACATCTGTGTCCTAAATAAGAGGAAGTCATTTTATAGTATTCATCTAGTCATTCAATAAATATTAATTAGTGCCTAGTGTATTAGTTGTTAAAGTTATGAGGCAATTCTGGAATTGTGAAAATGCCTGGTAAGTTTAGAAGCCTGCAAGCAATTCTTTAGGCTGGAACTCTGCATGTGCTGTGGGGTGGAAGATGGCAGTGATGCTAGAAAAGCAAACGTCAGATGTTGAACGGAATTGTTTGCCTTGTTAATGAGGCTGATTTTATCCTAAAGTTGATGAGGAGCCAATGAACAATTTTAACTGGAAGAGTGGTGTGATTAGATCTATAATTGAAAAAGGTGTCTACAGTGGTAGTATGCACTGGTTTGCAACCTTGCTTTCAGGACAGAATCACACATGGAGACTTCAAACATGTGCCAATGTCCAGACTCCACTCTGCAGATTGCTGGTCAATTAGCTTGAGGTAGGGCCCTCAGCATGAGGGTTTGTAAAAATTGCCCGGGAGTTACCAATGTGCAGCCAAGATTAGCAAATCACTGCTATAAAAGACAGACTGGAATAGAAAAAGACTGCACTCTGCTACAGTGCGAGATAATAAGGAACTAAACTAAGAGAACCAGAGAAAACCGCACACAAGAAGAAGAAACTTGGTTGGTTGGATTTATCATGAGTTATTACAACACGATGAGGATAATAAAATTGGTGTCTCCAGGATCTAGCCACATGGCTCCACCATGTGGATAAACTATGATGTGCCAAGTTGGCTCACTGCTTTTTTTTCCCTCTGATCCTGGTTGCTGTTAACATGACAATATTAGTTTAGAAATCAATCTTAAAAAACAAAAGTAATGTGCTGATTAGCAGAAAAATATGCACTCATACCTGAAAATATTTAGAATTCCAATACTTTATTCAAACCTGATATAGTATTTACACGTGAAATTCCTTTATAATGTTTCCTTGGGTACAACATTTATTTTTAGAAAGGTACTTATTGCATTTATTAAGTTCAAAATTTATTAAGTAGTGAAATTATTATATTTATTTTGAGGTAAAGTATATAAAGAATATTGCTTTAAGAACTCAAAAGTTGGCCAGGCGCGGTGGCTCGTGCCTGTGATCCCAGAACTTTTGGGAGGCCAAGGCGGATGGATTGATCACCTGAGGTCAGGAGTTTAAGACCAACCTAGCCAACACTGTGAAACCCCATCTCTACTTAAAAAAAAAAAAAAAAAAAAAAGACAAAAATTAGCCAGGCTTGGTGGTGGGTGCCTGTAATCCCAGCTACTCAAGAGACTGCGGCAGGAGAATTGCTTGAACCTGGGAGGCGGAGGTTGCAGTAAGCCCAGATTGCGCCATTGCCCTCCAGCCCGGGCAACAGAGTGAGGCTCCATCTCAAAAAAAAAAAAAAAAGGAAGTCAAAAGTTCATAAAATGCCAAACATTTATAACTGCTTTTTATATCTATCTATAAGATTCCTTGAAAGCAGCTTCATATTCATACTACCTTTATTCTTGGAATATACTAAAATAGTTCAGGTAGAAATTTTAAATTGATTAGAAGAAGAGCAAAGTAAATTTGCTAATTTTTATGACAGCATAGGTTTCTCATCTTATTTAATTACTCACCTAATTCTCTTCAAAAGCTGAAATGTGTGATTCTTAATGGCAAAATAAAACATTTTCATAGTCTGTAAACTTTCATACATAATTGGCTATTGCAATTTATCAATACCTATTCAAGTAAATTCTGAAAATGAAATTATTAAACTAGTGAAATTAACATTGCATTTCTAATTCTCCAGCCTCCAGGCAATTTGCACAATAAGCAGTTTTTCAGTTCGTAATTAAGGTGTACTTTTCATCTCAAGGCTTGAGACAAGTTTAAATTTCAATTCTGTAGCCTGATTTAATGTATTAATCCAAAGACTTGTATTTTACTTCAATACTGTCTCTTGTTCAGGAAGAAGAATAATTCTTATCACTGAAATTTATCAAAATTATTAAAGAGAAAAAATAAATTAATTCTAAAACTGTATCAATGACTAAGAATATCACTTCACATACTGAGATGATGTACTGTTGATTTAACTATATCCTCTCTAGGGTGGAACAGTAATTAATTTAATAACTACCTTGAGAATACCTTCTACATGTTAGGCACTATGCAAGCATAACAGGTAATAGATGTCTCAAAACAGAATATCTAAACTTTAAATCTTTTGAAGGAGTTAAGATAGTCACACATTAAAAAGTCAGGCCTGGCATGGTGGCTCGCGCCTGTAATCCCAGCACTGCGAGAGGCCGAGGCAGGTGGATCACCTGAGGTCAGGAGTTGGAGACCAGCCTGGCCAACATGGTGAAATCCTGTCTCTAATAAAAATACAAAAATCAGCCAGTTGTGATGGCAGGAGCCTGCAATCCTAGCTACTTGGGAGACTGAGGCAGGAGAATCGCTGAACCCCGGAGGCGGAGGTTGCAGTGAGCCAAGATTGTGCCATCGCACTTCAGCCTGGGGGACAAGAGTGAGATTTGGTCTCAAAAAAAAAAAAAGTGCAACAGCTAGGGAACACAGAATACATTCAAAGCCTAAAAATTTGAAACAAAGTAAGTACAATGAGGAAGGAGAGTTCACAATAAGATGAAATAGTTTGGAGAATAAATAGAAGTAACAGGATTTAAGTTTGATGAACCTAAAGAGAATCTGCATAGGCAGCAGTTTAAGGCATTATAGTTAGGGACTATGAAAAGAGCAAAAACTGAGAAATAGAATATACAGTTTTCAGTCTAGCAGCACTGGCCTCACCCAGAAGCATGATAGTAATGGAGAATTTTCGCTATGACCTACTGAATCTGATTCAACAATTTAACAAGATCCCCAGTTGATCTGTACATATATTAAAATGTTAAAAGCACTCTCTTAGAACATTGGTGAGCCAAGTTTTTATAGTAAAGGGTCAGATAGTAAATATTTTGGGTTTTGCAGGCCAAATGGTCTTTGTTTCAACTCCTCAGCTCTGCTGTTATAGCTTGAAAACAGCCAAAGATGACAATATGGAAATGAACAAGTGTGGCTTTGTTTCAATAAAACTCACTAAAGTGATGGTTAATTTTATATGTTCACTTGACTGGAACACATGGTGCAAGGTATCTGGTTGGAAGTTGTTCTGGGTGTATCAGTAAGGACATTTATAGGTGAGATTAACATTTTAATCAGTAGACTAAGTGAAGCAGGTTGCCCTCCACAATATGAGTGGGCCTCCATCAATCCATTGGAGGCCTGAATACCACAAAAGGTGAAGTGAGGGAGAATTCACTGTCTGTCAGACTGTTTTCTTCTCCTGCATTTCAGCTGAAACCTCTACCATTGGTTCTCCTGGTCTTTAGCCTCGCACTGGCATTATACCACTAACTCTCCTGGGTCTCCACCTTGTAGAATGCAGATCCAAATCATGAGACTTCTCAGCCTTCGTAATTATGTGAGCCAATTCCTTATAATAAATATATACATAGGAACACTGATAGTCCATGGCATGAACTGGTAGCGGAGATACACAAAATATCTGCACGAAACACTCCTAATCAACCACTTCCAAGGAGCAACAAGCTGGGTGGCTGTGTATACAGTACTTCCAAGCTTTTTTGGAAAACTAATCAATACAATAAGATTGACTGGTTGTTCCACTGTTGCTGGACAAAGTGGTGAAGGAAAAGAATGAGCTCAGGGATTCAAATTCACAGCTCAAGCACCACATAAATGACCCGAGTTTCTATCTGTGTCCTAAAGGAGACCCTTATCTCCTATAGCCAAAGGGCTAGGTTGAAAATTGAATGCAGAATACCATCCCGAGACTAAATTACAATTTAATTGATTATAAATTCCCAGCCTTGTTGAATGTCTACTGTTAAAGTGTGGGCATCGATTGGGAAAGAATAAGATTTAGGATGAGGATGTGTGGGAAGACTTTGACAAAGCTGAGGATATTGTGTCCCTAAATTCTCATGTCTCTTTACCAATGGAAGAGGCCCCTCCATTCCCAGGAGGTATGGCCTCCCCATTCCCAGTGGAAACAGCCTCCCCATGCCCCAGTGTCAGTGGCCTCCCTACTATCAGTGGCATCAGCCTTTTTAACCCAGTCTGAGATTAACCGTGCATTGCCTGAGGAAAGTTTAATGGCCTCCCACGAGATAGTTGCCATGCAAGACAATGCTGACTGTCCTAAGACCCACCTCTCTTTGTTTCTAGACCTATAGGTAGACTCAAGTCCCAGCAGGCCCCTAAAGGTGAGGTAAAAAGTGTATGATTCATGAGAGGGCTCACTACACTTCAATGGAACTGCTTGAGTTTTCTAATTTGTACAGACAGAAGTCCAGGAAACATGTGTGGGAAGGAACACTAACAGTGTGAAATGAAGGAAGATAAAGTTAGATCAGGCTGAATTTATTGATATGGGCTCACTGAGCATAGCCTGCATTTCGTGTTACAGCTCAGAAAGTTGGAAAGGGCACTATGAATTTGTTCAGTTGGTTGTCTGAAACATGTTCTAAAAGGTGGCTCACAGTAAGTGAACTGAAAATGTCAGACTTGCCTTGGTATAATGTAGAGGAAGAAATTCAAACGCTTAAGGAGATTGTCACGTAAGACCTATCCACCCACACTGGAAGGATTCATAAAAAAAACTTTTACCAGTACTGAGAGAAATAAATGTGTGAGGGGGGCCCTGGCATCCTTGAAGAGCTCTTTGATGCCTCTTCTCTGTAAGCAAGACCATCTTAAGTATGGATTTGCATGCAATGCTTCTGCCAAAACTGTGATCCTGGACTTACAGAATTCCTTTTCCACGGGCACACAGATTCCACACAGATTCCACAGATTCCACACAGCATTGCTTCTGATTAAGGAACTCATTTCACAGCAAAAGAAGTATGGTAATGGGTCCATGCTCATGGAATGTATAGGCCTTATCATGTTGCCCACCATCCTGAAGTAATTTGTTTGATAGAACAGTGGAATGGCCTTTGGTGAACTTAGTTACAGCACCAGCTAGGTGGTAATATTTTGCAGTGCTGAGGCAAGATTCTCCAGAAAGCTGCACATTCTCTGAATCAACATCTAATATATAGATAGAACTGTTTCTTCCATAGCAAAGACTCATGGGTCCAGGAATAAGGGGCAGAAGCAGGAATGAATTTATTCACTATTACGCCTCGTGACCTACTAATAAAATGTTTTGCTTCCTGTTCCCATGACCTTATGCTCTACTGGCCTAAAAGTCCTAGTTCCTGAGGGAGAAATGCTTCCAGTAGGAGATACAACAATGAACTGTGCTCACTTCAGCAGCACATATACTGAAATTGGGATGATACGGAGAAGATTAGCATGGCCCCTGTGCAAGGATGACATGCAAATTCATGAAGTGTTCCATTGAAAAATAAATTAATTAATAAAAACTGCTGCCCAGCCACTTTGAATTCCTCATGCCTCTGAATCAACAGGCAAAGAAGAGAGTTGCTGTGCTGTCTGCGGTGACTGATCAGAACTAGCAAGGGGAAACTGAACTGCTATTGCACAATGGAAGTAAGGTTGAGTATGTCTGAAATGCAGTAGAACCTGCAGGATGCCCCTCTGTACTACATGTCCAGTAATTAAAGTCAGTGTAAAATTACAACAACCCAATCCAGGCAAAACTCCTAATGCCCCAGATCCTTTAGGAATGAAAGCTTGGGTCACTTGACCAGGTAAAGAACCAGCTAAAGAAAGGCAAACAAACAAACAAAACACAGGATAGTTAGTGAAAGAAGGTAGTTATAAATATCAACTACAACCATGTAACCAGTTACATAAATGAGGACTGTTAGGAGTATTCCCCCTTACTTTGTTATGAAATGTTCGTGTGTGTATAGTAAACATCTTTTTCTCCCTCTCTTATTCCTTTATTATGTAACATATAATGTATTGATTTATTAACATAATATTTAAGTATTGTTCAACTTACATCATAGTATTTTTTAAGTTACAGGATGTCAAGGAGAAGAGTAAACATCAAGAACTTTATCTCCTTTTCTGGGGAATGGGTAATGCATATTCAGTTTTATGTGAGATAGTTATATTATGTAAAGTGGAGTTATGACCTTGTTATTGTGTTTATTTGGAAATTAAATATGATTTAAGGAGATGTATATGAATGCCAAGCTGAGAAGGGATAGATTTTGTTGACTAGGACAATGGGGTGCCCAGATATTTGGTTGAACATTATTCTGGGTGTGTCTGTGAAGGGTTTATAGATGAAATTAACATTTGAATCAGTAGGGCGAGTGAAGCAGTTTGATCTTCCCAATGTTGGTGGGCCTTATCCAATGTATTGGAAGTCTAAATGAAGCAAAAGACAGTATAAGGAAGAATTTTCTCTTGGTACCTGACTTTTTTTGTGATGGTGCATTGATCTTCTCCTGTACTTGGACTGGAACTTATACAATCAGCTCTCCTGGGTCTCCAGCTTGCAGTCAGCAGATCATGGAACTTCTCAGCATCCACAATTGTGTGAGCCAATTCCAATATCCAAAATATTATGTATTATACATACATATGTATATGTACACACACACACACACACACACATACACACACACCCCTCCTATTGGCCTATTGGTTCTGTTTCTCTGGATAACTTAATACATTTATAGACATCAAAATTTGAATTTTGTACAATTTTCATGAGTCATGAAATATTACTCTTCTTTTGATTTTTTTCAACCACTTAAAAATATAAAGGCCATTCTTGGCTTGTGGACCATACAAAAATAGACATTGATGGAATTTGGTCTGTGAGCCAAATTCACATTTTACTGACCCCTGTCAATAGATAAACCAAAAAAAAAGTATCCTTTCAATTACCTTTATCATTTGAATTCTAGACTTTAAAACAACAGAAGAATAACTAAAGAGGTTGATAATTTTTATTACTCTACAACGAAAGTATATTTCAATCCAACTGTGAGAGAATACATTTTTTTTTCACCTTTTATTTATCCAGTGAGAATGTTATTAGTCATTTTTTTTCAAATAGATATTAAATTTCACCATGGTCATGTTGTCTGGATAAGGCCAACAAATGACTAAGCATCCTCCATTTTTCTTCTTTTAGGTAACAAAGAATAAAAGTATGGTTTTCTTCAGTCTAATAGAAAAGACGAAGATTCTTAACAATAAGGACACCATCATTCTCCCCATTACCCAGGCTATAAAAATCAACTGGAGTAGTGGTTCTCAAACTGTGGTGGTCCACGTTCCAAGTATTACGTGGAAATTAGTTAGAAATGCAAATGCTTGGG
This sequence comes from Mandrillus leucophaeus, assembly GCF_000951045.1. Taxonomy (NCBI): domain Eukaryota; kingdom Metazoa; phylum Chordata; class Mammalia; order Primates; family Cercopithecidae; genus Mandrillus; species Mandrillus leucophaeus. The sequence goes on along the minus strand of NW_012101887.1, from coordinate 456,200 downwards.
CCTGCCCAGGACTGGCTGAATGAGAAATTCAGCAATCTGTGTTTCAACAAGCTTTCCATATGAGTATGATGAACACTAAAGCTTAAAAATCACCAAACTCAAGGTAACACTTAAGGATCCAGATTCTTGGGGCTTCATTCCAGACCTACTGAATTGGAATCACTGGTTTGTGTTTTAACATGATCCAGATGATTGATATGTTGATTCACATTTGAAAGTCACTACCTTTTAGAGTTGCTGCTCCTCTTTCATCCCACCACCCTATCCGTCCTATTTGCCAAGTCCTGTAAATTTTACATTTGCAAAAACTTTCAAACAAGATTTTTATCAACCAAAATTCCTAGGCCCTGCTTCATAATTTCACACAAAAATATATTATATGGATTGGTTACATCTCATAGAGCATATGTTGTATGATATACATGATATACTACCTATCTCTCTATCTGGAGACATAGTGAGGAATTCCCCTTTATAATCGAGAATCTCATGTAGCTAGTTCAAGAACACAGGCATTTGGGTATCACTTACCTCCCCTGTTCTATTTCTTTACTTTTTTTCTTTTTCTTTCTTTCTTTTTTTTTTTTTTTCTGAGATGGAGTCTCACTCTGTCACCCAGGCTGGAGTGCAGTGGCCAGATCTCAGCTCACTGCAAGCTCTGTCTTCTGGGTTTACACCATTCTCCAGCCTCAGCCTCCCAAGTAACTGGGACTACAGGCGTCCGCCACCTTGCCTGGCTAGTTTTTTGTACTTTTTTTAGTAGAGACGGGGTTTCACCGTGTTAGCCAAGATGGTCTCGATCTCCTGACCTCGTGATCTGCCCGTCTCAGCCTCCCAAAGTGCTGGGATTACAGGCTTGAGCCACCGCGCCCTGCCCCCCTGTTCTATTTCAAGTTATTTTAATGAGGGTTTATAAAGTCCTCACTATCAAAACAGTCACAAATAATTTCCAGATTAAAGTAATGCAATTCTGATCATTTCATTCTCCCATTGAAAATGTTTGACATTCAAAGCCCTCTTATCAATCAATCAAGCGATTCTACTTCCTAGTCCTTAGAGACACCCTGTACATTGTGGCCCTTTGCCTTTACTCAAGCAAATCCTATCCACCGACAGTGCCCTCTGCCTCAGTATCAATACAAATTCACAAAAATATTATTTCTTCCAATTAGCCTATGCCATGTGTCAACGAAGTAATAACTAACAATTTAAAACATTTTATAGAAGTCAACTAGTCTGCTATATCTTCACATGTATTAACTAATTTAATCCCCACAACCACCTTATGAGGTAGTTACAACTATTTTCTTCACTATGCAAGAGATGAAACTTAGGGTAAGGTAGGTTGAAGTGACTTTCTCAAGAATGCTTTATTAATGATACTTGTGAAGAATGGTGAGACAGACCTTTTCAAAGTCAGCTATGGAGATAGGTTTCAGGACCACGGCAGTAAGGTATTGCAGTTGGGGAGTGAGATTGGACTAAATTCTAACTCCAATAAGGACAAGTGGGAATTTATAACCAAGAAGCAGGGTGGGGAGCAATGGATGGAAAATTACTAAGAGTAAACACCAAGGATAAAGGATTTCTGGCTAAACTGACCTGATGGGATTATTGCTGAAGGCAGGCCAGGGTGACAAGATATTGAGGGTGGTCTGATACCAAGGGTAGGGGATATTCATTAAAGTGATGTGGCAGGATTCTTGCTCCAATTGGATTCTACAGATGGTCCCTAACTTACAACGATTTGATTTTATGATGGTGCAAAAGCCATACATATTCAATGGAAACACTTCCAATTTTGAATTTTGATCTTCTCCTGGGCGAGTGATTCACAATACAATACCCGCTCCTGACGCTGGGCAGTGGCCGTGAGCCGCAGCTGTCAGTCAACCATGCAATCACAAGAAGCATGTTTAAGGTAGGCTAGGCTTCAGCATGTCTAAGTTAGGCTAAGCCAAGCTATGATGTTCAATAGGTTAGGTATATTAAGTGCACTTTCCACGTGGAATATTTTCAACTTATGATGGGTTTTTTGTATCGTAACTTCATCCTAAGTCGAGGAGAATCTGTACTAGAACAGAAAGGAAAGCCCAAGATCAGGCTTAGTCAAGCAGAGGACTCAGAGAAAAGCCTGATTATAGTTTTGGTCAAAGGAGAGAGTGTGTGTCAGCCCTATCCAAGGTTACCATCGTTGAGAGGGGATTGTATTCATACATGCTATAATTCTACTAGAGTCCAAGAACCCTGGGACAAGAACTGTGAGATAGTCATTCTTGTGACCCCATCACCATATCACTACCACCTAACAATTGATACTAGGCCTTGTGTATAGTGGTGATTTACTAAGTATTTGCTGAATTGAAGATGGCTTTATAGGATTTTCTCTTTAGTACGTTGTCATGTCTTCTTTATGCCTTAATTTGAAATAGTCTTAAAGCAAAAGAAAAAGCATTTCAATTTTGAGGGGGTCACATATAGATCAATGATATTTTCTAAATGCTATTTGTTCTTTTTATTTGTCTTCTTTTAGTAGTACTCTGTTTTCTAGAAACTAGGTACTTGCTTCAGGCGACTCCTTTTCTTCTGTTAGTTGTAACTTGACAACTGAGAATAAAACTAAGAAAGGATTTTGCAGCCAATGCTGCAAATACAAATTTGTTAATTGTATATTAACCAAATATGACTGCAAAAGGTTACTAAATACTCATTGTAAAGCTGTATTTTAAATGTCAGAAATCCATGTCAGTAGCTGAGGGCATACAGTTTTATGTTACATTTTAAAGTAAGAAAGATATCGTGTTTTTTTGTGAGCATAGATGTGGTTTAGTCTCTTTTATCCCCCTTTTGTGTGTGTGTGTGTGTGTGTGTGTGTGTGTGTGTGTCCCTGAAATCAGAAATGGTGTGAACATGAGTATGCTGATGCATTTGAGAAACGAGGACTATAAATTAATCTGGCCACTTTATAAGATGTTTTATATTAGACTGTAAAATTATTTCAGTTGCAAATGTATTTACTGGTAACTCCCATATACTTTTAATTCCCCTTTTTCTTCCTTTTCTCCTAAGATCAGGCAATATAACCTTTTCACTTTTATTTTTCCCTAAACATTAAGATCACTAGGTAGAGCCTGAAGAAGGAAGACTGTCCTGAAGCAAGAGAAAGGAAATCCTAATACTCTTATGGGAAATTTTGGAATAGCATGTGGATAAGTACAGGGCATTTCTGTGGTAGCCAAACAGATGACACCTGCTCAGTATCACCTAATCTCTGATTGGTAACCGTTAGTTTACAGGCAATGCCTGCAACTCAGAATATTTGGAATTTGTCTACAAGTACATACCACAGCACAATTTAACAACTGCAGCACAATAAAAGAGATTGTATTTACTTTTAAAAGTCATTGAAATATTTCTTAACATTTCACTTCTGAGTAGTGTCTAATGAAATAGTAATATCTTTGTCAACAAGCTGTGAATTTCCCTATTACTCTTCTAGGAAGAATAGGTTCTATCTGGTTAGCTGGTTTGTTCTTGTTTGAAATATCTTCATTTAGTAGCAGGGAAATTGTGATTTAAAACTAATGGAGTTGGGAGGCCCAGGAAGGTGGATCACTTAAGGCTAGGAGTTCTAGACCAGCCTGGCCAACATGGTGAAACCCCATCTCTAATAAAAATACAAAAATTAGCTAGGCGTGGTGGCATGAGTCTGTAGTCCCAGCTACACGGGAGACTGAGGCTGGAGAATGGCTTGAACCCAGGAGGCGGAGATTGCAGTAAGTAGAGATTGTGCCACTGCACTCCAGCCTGGGTGACAGAGCAAGACTTTGTCTCAAAAAAGAAGAAGAAGAAAAAAACCTAATGGAGGTGTGAGTGGGGGTAGAAGGGAATTGGCCATGTATTGATAATTTTTGAAATATATTTCTCTGTATTCTTTATATTTGAAATTTTCCATAAATAAAGTAAGTAAAAATAATAGAAGTGAAGAGAAACACCTGCTGCTTTTTAGTTGAAACTAGAAATGGAAATAGGTAAATGCACAAGTTCTACATTCCAGTGTGCCTCCTGTGGTAGCAATAGCAAAGAAACACTTTCGCACATCAGGCTAAGTAGGAGACCATCACAGCATCCAGTCTGCTTACTTTAATAAAAAAAATCATACATGAGCCTTAATGTTAGGGCATCAGCAACAATTGTATTCTGCAGACAGTTAATTTAGACACAGCCCAGTTCCTACTACAACTGAAAAATAAGATCAATGTCAATTTTCATGAACTAAAATTTGTTCAAGGTTTAAAAAAAGTTACACCAGCAATGCCAAGTTTTTCATATATTTTTCCTAAGTGACATTCAGAAATTTTACTCATATCCCTGTAGAAATCATAGTCTGCCAACTCTTTTAAATGCCTATTTCTATTTTCCTTTACATAAAACTAAGGAGTTGTCAAATATCTTTCAGAAAAACAAAATGAAAAGAATTTATATGATATATATAACTGTCATGAGTCTAATACTTTATATAGACATTTAATTATCTAGATCACTTATTTTCCTATCTTTTGTACCATTAATGTTTTTCTCCATTAAATTATTCTTTCCCCCATATGCAACATTTTAGGTTGTTTACAATTCGTTGTAATCAATTTGCCATGCCCTTCAATCTTCTCTTTCTCTTTTTCTCTCTTAGCCAATTTACCACACCAGATTAGCCACATATGTTGAGTGTGTGGATCGCCAAAATTATAAACCACAAATGGCATAAGTTGGAGGAATTCAAATAACTGTGGCCAACTCTAACCTCAACTGCACCCAACAAAAATGAACAAGAAAAGACTTTCCCTATCTTAAGCCTCTAAAAACATTTTCATAGAACGCAGAGTTAAAGCCATCCTGCCACTTCTTTTTAGGCTTTTCAAGACCTAAATTCTCTAGGTCTCATCATCTTTCTCTTTCTATTTATTTATTTAGAAAAGCTATTTGCCATAGGGAAATTTGGATATATAATAAATACATGAGAGAATAAGGTATGCCTAAATGGGACACTTCAGAATCAATGTAAATTTTGGATCTCACCTGCAATTTTGAAAGTCCTATGAATTTAAAAACTAGTAAATACCTTAATATTCATGATAGCTTACTGTAAGATTCTCTAGAGGCAATGAAGATGGGAATCTCAAGAAAACTAAAACTACCATACATCCTGGCTTCAGAGGTGAAAACAGGGGGAGAGGATTGGCTAGTTATCAACAGAAGGGAAAGTGCTTTTTGCACAAAGAATAGACAAGGCAACAAAAGTGGCAAACTGTAAGGGCCAATACACATCCACTGCTTCAAGTTTTTCAGCCATGTTCCATTCTCAGAGATTTCTGGTAGTACTTCAAGAACACTGATCTCCAAACTCCTTCTGAAAAGGGCTAGGAATGCTTCTGCCTGAAGATCTTACCTATTCTTTCTGGGCCCCATGATCTCCCTACATGATTGATCAACCTACTATTTCAACTCGAAAAAGCCTTTTCACAAATGTCAACTTCAGTGAGGCCTCCATTTAAAAATGAACACCCTACCAAGTCCTTTCCTAATTTCTGATTACACCCTGTGAATTTACATCAACCTACCCCACACCCTCAGTTTATGCCTCTTTTGAACATTCCTGCCGGGCTTCTCCTTTAAATCTTGCCTGGAAGGGGCGGAGCTATGTCCCAGGCTCACCGGGAGGAGCGTTCCGTAGGCTCCGCCCACCTACGTCTCAGAGGGCGCCCTAACGAACCCAGGATAAGGTCTCTTCCTAGTCCGCTCCGGAAATGCGACTGCGTACGCGCTGGACACGCAGTCGTGACGTCAGCGCGCCCGCGCCGGCTGGCCGGACGCCGTAGGCTTCCGCGAGATCCTTGGTGGGGGCTCGGTTGCTTTACGCCACGGCACTGCTACGTTTGGGTTGTTTCCTGCAGGCTGTCTGGACCTGGTCACGATTCCACAATGTACCACAACAGTAGCCAGAAGCGGCACTGGACTTTCTCCAGTGAGGAGCAGCTGGCAAGACTGCGGGCCGACGCCAACCGCAAATTCAGATGCAAAGCGGTGGCCAACGGGAAGGTGAGGTTTTCCCGACGGTTACCCAGTTGCTTGGTCACTAAATTTTGAGCAGCTGCGGCAGCTCTTCTGGCTCCCAGGACAGTCTCACTCCCTCATTTCTCTGCCTCTGCGGCGCGGAGTACGTTTATCTATTAAAATAAGCGAGCACCTCGCGAGGTTCCGTGGGTACAAAGACGAACAACGCCATCCCCGTGGTCGAATGGCAGACAAGTAACCAGTCTTTGTAACGTGGTGAAGAAGAGAGTAGGTAGTGTGCTAAGGTAGTGCGTGGCAAGAGCCGTTCAGTTGTCAAGCGGTGATGTTGGGGAAGATTTTTCCCAGTAGCCAATGCGGAGAAAATGGGGAAAGGACGTTCCAGGCAGTCAGAACTACCGTGCAGAGTGGGAGGGAGGTCAGAAGTTACAGGGCTGGTGCGTGGACGTGTTTGTGGTCGTATGTGGCCGAATGTGAGTACCTGTGCAGGAATGGCTGGAGAGGGTAGGAAGGGAACTTGTTTGTAAGTGGAAGTGAGGCGTTTGAAATTTCCATTGAAAGGATGAGGAACCTTTGAAATATTTAAAATGGGAAGCTAACCTTATCAGATTTCCGTTCTGGAAACAGCGCTCTAGCAACCTCGTGGTGAATGGGTTGGATGAGGGCGGGAGACCGGCGACGGAATACAAACCAAGTGACTGAAGATAAGGTTTGGACTGTGGCCCGCTAGCCAAGTCCCTTCTGTTACAGCTCTAGGACTGGTTTAATCTTTCTTACAAGCTCCACTCCAGCAAGTGTTCAGTGCCTCCAAATTACTGACACTGAATTACTTTACTTTCTACCTTTAATTCACATCACTGATTTTAGCACCTGAATTAGTTTCCTTAAGGGCTGCCTTAAAAAAATCATCACAGACTGGGTAGCTTAAAATAACAGAAATTTATTGAAACATTTGCCGTTTTTTTACAACTTGTGTCGTAATGACTGACCGAGAAACGAATGTTGGAAGCTTTCCAATCATATTTGTAAAAAGTCTATCTACTTTTAAATTTGTAAATAATGATATCACAGCTGTGAGCATATGCACATAGCCTATCGTGATTGTTTATATAATGAAGCAAAGGTCTAGCTGACATTCCGAAAAGTTGTGAAATGATGGTACAGTTTTAGTTTATTATTTTCCTACAGCTATTTTGTGTAATGATTAGCGAATCTATAAAGAAAACGAGGCGTGATATATTCCCCTTCGTTGGAGATATAAACTAAATTTAATCTGGATAGAGAAAAATGTTTTACAATTGTTTAATTCATTGAATTCATTGAACTTGTGTTGTAATTGTTGATCTAAAGGTTCTTCCGAATGATCCAGTCTTTCTTGAGCCTCATGAAGAAATGACACTCTGCAAATACTATGAGAAAAGGTTATTGGAATTCTGTTCGGTGTTTAAGCCAGCAATGCCAAGGTCTGTTGTGGTAAGTTACAGTAGTGATGAAATATAATGTCCTTTAGTTGACTTGTGAAATTTGACCTCTTCTAAATTCCCTGTCCACTCTAGTCTTAAAAATTCACGTTAGTTACAATTAATTAGTTTTTGGCACATTATATCTTTTTCAATTCAGGCCTTAATTCATGAATTGCTGTATCATATCTTCAAAAGTATTTCAAGTCTCATTTTGTGGTCAGAAAAAAATTTGAGGTCAGGTAATGTTATAAAGAAAGAAACAAACTAAATTACTTTCCTCTAAGTTCTCAACTAGTGAGCCATAGAACTGGGACTAGAACATAGACTACTTGCTTTTCCAACTCTGACACCCAATACATGTTTGAAGTAATGCATTCTTTCATAATTGGTAATCATATGCCCCAGCTGAAACTGATACCATAAGATTTTTTTAAGCCTTAATTAGTAGAAGCTGGAGTTTTATCTTTGGTTAAAAAAGATTGTCTTATTGCTTCAGATGTATGGTTCTGAGGACCTGTTTGTTTTTTGCTGGGGTGGGCAACCGTAAGGAGAAACAGGTAGCTGAGATTAAAAAGCAGAAAGATAAAAAAGCTAGAGTGGGAGGGTGTTTAAAATGTCTTTATTATTCTCTCACAGGTTTGTTGTAAAGAACAAATATAGAAGTGTATCTTAAGTAAAAGACTGTTAAATTTTAAAGTTATACAGTGTGACTAGCTTACGACCGAGTAGAGAATAATCTTTTGGGAAATTATCTCCATTTTTATAGTTGAAAAAAATTTGAAGTATGTTGAAAATATTAAGTCCATAGAATTTATAATTTTTTTTTCATCTGAGATATCAAAGATTCAGAGAGAGTTTTAGGTATACTTGATTAGTTTATATCTTCAGATTTGGTTTATTCTTACAAAAGAACTAAAATGAGGCAGTAAATTTAAGTGATCTTATCAAATGAAGAAAAAAATCCTTTAATGAACTTCTTTATGGAATTTATTTTTAAATAACATGTTTATCATTGGTGAATAATTTTTTGTTTTACATAATGACAAAACTAAACTTTTAAAATACTTAAAAGGAAATATTCTTTTTTCTATCATAAAATAGATTAGTGGTTATTTCATTGGTTCCAGCCAAATGATATAATGGTTAAAAGTACAGGCAGGTCTTACTTGAATTCATTCCTGTTCCTTATTAGCTGTGTGACCTAGATAAGTCAGTTCACCTCATTGATACTCAGTTTCCTTCTCTGTAGAGATAGCAATATTTCACCAAGCTGTTGTAAGGGTTAAAACATGATGATAGTTTTGTGCTTATCACAGAGTCTGGCACTTGGTATGCATTCAGTAAATGGTAGTGCTGCTTCTGCCATTCAGTTGGCAGCAGTGATCACAAATCATGGGAATGGATACAAAGCAATATCACAAATATGTAGTGGCTTTAGAGAGAAGGCTTATTGCCTTGCTCATGTTTTTTTGTCATTATTTTTATAAGATTGGTTAATCTGTGAAGATTTGTATTTTTCTTCCTGAATTTATCTAATTCAGGACATTTTTGATACTCTGACTTCTAAAACATACACACTCACGTATTTTTAAATCCAGTGACCATAGGAAGGATTAGCCAGGGTAGGCTAGGGATAGACAAGCAAAGGATGGGAAAGGATCTTTTGGCTATGGCATTTCTGTAGTAATTCATCACAATTTATTTTGATTAAAGAAGAATTAATGAGTATTAGTATTTTTCTGGGTAATCTCTACAAAGAAACCTTTCCATAAATAAGTTCTGTTTCACACAATTTAACATTTAACATTTGTGAATAGATCCTAATGATATATTTTTTATAACCCTTAGGGTACAGCTTGTATGTATTTCAAACGTTTTTATCTTAATAACTCAGTAATGGAATATCACCCCAGGATAATAATGTGAGTATGTCTGTCTAATATATTGTTTTCATTTAAGAAGACCTTTATACTCTTTTGAGTTTTTTTGGGAGGAGAGAGTTGAGGGTAATTTAGACTTGAATTCTGTTTTTTTTTTTTAATTCAGAACTTAAGATCTCTATTTACCTGTACTTCGGTAATTCTGATGGCATCTGAACTTCAACTTGTCCAGATTCAAATTTTGTTTTTCTCAAATTAGCTACTTCTCTAACATCTCTATTTGACACCTTTGTTCTTCCAGTTGTTCAGACTGAGAATCATTTGTAGTGGCCCCTCCCACATCCAGTCAGTTTACGGATCCTATAGCTTCCTACTCATTTCAGTTGAACAAAGGTCTGTTGTTGCTGCTGTCTGCTGAGCACTGTGTCTATCATTAAAGATGAAATTAGTATGAGACTCATCAAAGAGCTTGCTCTCAATGACATTGTACCTGTTTTCTCTTTTTGATTCCCATTTCCATCAGTCAAGATTAGGCCCTTGATCTCAGTGCCAACCTTGATTTTTGCAGTAGCTTTCTTACTGTTCTCTCATACTGAACAGCATGAATTGGCCAGGTGAATTTCACACATTTGTCCCTTAAATAATAGTCTCTTATTCAGATGCCCTTAGAGACTTCCACCGATGGCCTTCCACAATGTTCCTTTAACCTACTTTTCTTCCCATACTTATATGGTACATATGTGCTTTATTTTTAACTATTCCATCTACGTTATACAAAGTGCTCTTATTCCTCAGTTAATTTGTTTTTCCAGATATTTAGGTTGTACTACATAACACTGTCATTGAGTCAGTGATGTTTGAATGCCATGGCAATATTGGTTTGACCTATTTATAGTTTGTCTTATGTCTCTTAATGAAGTGTGAACAGGAACTATCTTTTAAAAAAAAATTCTTGCAATGTCTAGCAGTCACTTTTGAATATTAGGCAATTATAGAATATACTTTTAGAAATAAAATATTTAGATACTTCTCAAAGTATATGCATGTTCTTCTGCCCCACCCCAACCCCGCCCCCTGCCGCTTCATTTTTTCCTCTAGGCTCACTTGTGCATTTTTGGCCTGCAAAGTAGATGAATTCAATGTATCTAGTCCTCAGTTTGTTGGAAACCTTCGGGAGAGTCCTCTTGGACAGGAGAAGGCACTTGAACAGATACTGGAATATGAACTACTTCTTATACAGCAACTTAATTTCCACCTTATTGTCCACAATCCTTACAGACCATTTGAGGGCTTTCTCATCGACTTAAAGGTAAATTTGATACAAAATAAACTAATACTACATTCTCCTTTCCTATTCTTTAACAAAAAGAATCCAAAATTTTAAAACTCATAGTCATCCTCATTGTTAGAGCACGGATACGACCTGTGGGTCTGGCCTGGTTATCTAGGGCAGTTGTGTTTAAACTTCAGTGGGCATCATCAGTCATCTGGAGAAATTGTTAACTCAGATGGTTGGGTGGGACTTACGGAGTTTCTCATTTAAGTGATCTTCATTACGTCCAGGGATGTAATGAAGACCATTGAGAGTTTAGAACGGTGCTTATTATGGAGGCTTAAGATACCTCTTCTAACTTTGAATTATATTGTCATGGATCTGGGCCTGATTTAAACCATAAAAAATTCTTAAACTAGAAGATTGCTAAGTGACTTATATTTTTAGAGGTTTGTGAACTTGAGTCTCTATGTAGGCATCAATAATATAAGTAAACAAACATTGACAGAAGTAACTTTTAAGTTGTTTTGTTTGGCTCTAAAAGAGAAGTTGGATAGTCAAAGTTGAATCAAACAGAAATCAGGAACTGGTTCATTCATATTAGATCAGTGGCTCAATTTGGGTATCTTCTGTGTGCCAAACTTTGTGCTTGAGGATGTAACCAGAAACAGGACAGGAACAGTCTCAACTTTTGTGAACCTTGCAATCTAAAGGTTTTAGACAACCATGTATCCATTGTGCTCAATAATACAGAGGGGAAAATATATTTTAGAGGGAGATAACAGATTAAGAGCTAAGGAAAACATTCTGAGAACGTATCATTTAAAGTACAATTCAGAGTAGGAATAGGAGAGAGAAGAACATTCCAATCAGAGACTTCCCTGGTAAAAAGTGCAAATTCAAGAAACCATTCTGTGCTAAACAACCTGAACAGAGCCTAGCAATGCAGGGGGAAGAGATCACAGACAGCTGCTGCCAGAGTGGAAGGCAGAGTCTAGACTGTAGAGACAATGTTACAGATTTTGAATAGAGCAAAGAGAAACCAGTGAAAGGTTTAAATTTAGAGAGTGGCATGATTAGATTTGCAATTTTAAAAGATCATGTTGGCAACCTTATGGATCAGGTATTTACTGTGCATCTGTATATGTCAGGCATAACGTGGAGAATGGATTAGAATAGATTAAGTGAATAACGGGGTCCTGTTAAAGGAGTCCAAGCTAAGGATGGTGGTGGTCTTCACTCGTATGAAGGTTGTGGATACAGAAAGAGCTTCCTGGGCTTCAGAGATACAGGATAAATATCCCTTATCTAAAAAATTTTGGGCCAAAAGTATTTGAGATTTCACTTTTTTTTTTTTTTTCCCCGATTTTGCAATATTTGCATTGTGATTACTGGTTGAGCATCCCAAATCCACAATCTGAAATGCTCCAGTGAGAACTTCCTGAGTGTCATATCAGTGCTCAGAAAGTTTCAGATTTTGGAGTATTTCGGATTTTGAATTTTTTGCATTTATGCTCAGCCTGTAGTTAGGTAGAATCAATAGAACATGAGGATTGATTGTATATAGAGATGAGGACAGAGGAAGAACCCCCAAGTTTCTGACTGGCTGATACTTTTTTTTGTTGTTTTTTGTTTTATGGAAGAGACCGATGCACATTTAAATACTGATGCAAAGAGCTAGTAGTGAGAGAAAGATGAAATACAAAATAGTCTGTTTGGAGTAAGGTGGAAGGGGTTGGCATGGGATTTGGAAGCAAGGTAGAAGAACTGGCCTTAGAGGGAATAATAGCTCTTTCTCTTAACAGTGGAAAAGGGGAAATTATGGGCTTAAGATACTGTTATGCTTCAGGATTTGGTGTTGGCAGGAAATAGCGCCTTTCTTTGGTAAGAAATAGTTTTCTGAGAGTGATGGAGTTGCTGAGAATTATCAAAGATGTTAAGACAGATGGAAAATATTTATGCAGTCACTGAAAAATGGGAGAGTAAACTGTCTGTGGAAATACTATGGTTGCTTGGCAGTGTTTAAGAGCCTTGCTGAGGTCAATGAATATGAGTTTACAGTAACATTTCCAGACTTTCTGCTCGTATTGTTTTCTCTGGCAGTACTCAGAAATCTTGGTATAGTTGCAAAGCGAAGTTTGTTGGATTCAACCACTGTTCGACTTCTGGTTTTTCCAGAAATTTGTTGGCAGTGTATCGGGGCAGGGAATTCAGGAGAGAAATGAGGAGCAGAGGACACTGGTGAGTGGGAGCAAGTAGAGAGATAAGTGAGCAAAGGTTCAGAGGAGGAAGAACAGCTGTGAAATAAATGAGTAAATATATTAGAAAGGGAGGCATTGTGGTCAGAGTAGTGGGTCTTAATTTCTCATATCACAGGCGAGGCGTTTTTGTACAATTGACTCTTAAATACTTTATTTCAGAGTGTAGAAAAGCTTTCCTACTGCTTTAGGTGTCGAACATGGATATCTGAGGACTTCAGATTTATGGTTTATTTTATAGGGTATGAAGAACTGTCAGGAAATAGGAGGTCTTCCACATCTCTTGGGCATATTTTAAAACTTTTTCTGTGGGAATTTGAAGTCTAGTGTGTTCTAATCAAATTGAGATTCATTTTTATTTACTTCTTCCTGAAAGTAAATTTTAAGTAGAAGGAATTTCATATAAAAACAAGGTGTATTCCTAAATGTGGCCTTACATTTGAATCACCTGGGTTGCCTGAGAGAAGCATTTACCTGGGAATATGTATTTCTTGGCCCTACTTTAGACTCAGTGGAATCTCTAAGAGCTTCCCTTCCTTCCCCTTCCTACTCAGGTGGAAAAGGACCAAGAGAAGGAATTAATGTAAATTGAGGACACTGTCAAGTACTGTGCTGGGAACTTTAGATATGTTATAGCACATATTTCTTAATATGAGTTGTGTAATTTTAAACTGTTGTTATACTCCATTTAAACCCTCAGAAATGGTAACATTTGCAAACTTTCTTTCTAGACCCGCTACCCCATATTGGAGAATCCAGAGATTTTGAGGAAAACAGCTGATGACTTTCTTAATAGAATTGCATTGACGGATGCCTACCTTTTATACACACCTTCCCAAATTGCCCTGACTGCCATTTTATCTAGTGCCTCCAGGGCTGGAATTACTATGGAAAGGTATGAATTAGTGTTTTAACTTAGGTCAAATTCAGTCACTGAGTTTATTTATTCATAGAATCATTTCTGACTATAATCTTTAATATTCCTTGTGGCTGGGATGGTTGGTGAAAAGAAGAAATGAAATTGCCTTTTAAGGAAGTCTTTAAACATCATGAAAAATACAGTTGAACTAAGAGGAGGATACATTTAGGATTAAAGTAGGAGTAAACCAGGTGATCCTTGAAAGACTGATATAGCTATCAGTATATGACAAATTTAGAAGGTCCTGTGAACTGGTGAGCAACTTGAGTGCAGCAAATACGTCTGCCTTGTTTTATCTTTATTCCCCTTCTGTAGAGCATGTATGACACGTGGAAGTTAAATATTGTTAACTAACTGAAGCACAAGCTAGCAGCCAATTAGACATTTTTAGTTTCTGTATTAAGTTTCTCAATTTATGACCTTTGAGATTCTGCTTGATTTCATTCTTAGAAATAGCTGAGGAAGAAAGCTGATAAAACTTCCTAAAGTTAATTAAAACTGTTTTACATGATTATAATCCCTTATCCATAATTTCAGAATCCACTGATAAGGTGGCAGCAGATAGAGCAGATTGTATTTAGTTTTTATTTCACTTAATAGGAATATTTGTGTTCCCTTGCAGAAATCTTAATATTCCTGATTATAGACATCACTTGAGTATTTCACATTTCATAATATATGCACCAGATAACTTTTCTAAGACATGAATACTTAAGAATTTCACAACACATCTGCATCTAGGATAAGGGATTGTAGGTTTATATTTTATGATATGCCTCTTCTCTGCAAACACAGCTCACCAACTGTATATAAATATATATATTTAATCCCAAAGTGATTTAAATCTCCACTTATTTACTAAGCAAACATCTATTAAATACCTTCTGTGTACTACTATGCACTGTACTACACTTTAGGAATATGAAAATGAGTAAGATAAATCTCTGCGTTACGAAAGACAGTCATGTAAATTATTGATGTATATGGAGTTAAGATGTGGACTTCCATTAATTTTGGGGGGGTTGGTTGGTTATTATTATTATTTTTTTGAGACAGCATCTCACTCTCACCCAGGCTGGAATGCAGTGGCACAGTCATAGCTCACTGCAGCCTCAACCTCCCATCCTCAAGCGATCCTCCTACTTCAGCTCGCTGAGTACCTGGGACCACAGGCACACACCACCACACCCTGGCTAATCTTTTTGTTTTTTTGTAGAGTTGGGGTTTCTCTGTGTTGCCTAGGTTCATCTCAGTCACTCCTAGACTCAAGTAATCTCCTGCCTAGGCCTCCCAAAGTGCTGGGGTGACAGGTGCACACCACCATACCTGGCCTGCGGACTTCATTCTGTAAGGGAACAAAAGTCCTCTTTTCCACAGTTCAAATAACCAAAAGTCTGATTAATCTTGAAGCATTGTATATAGTGCATATATAAATTCTTCAGTGATGAGATTTTAGTTCATAGAGTGGGATGAAGCATCCTAAGGTCCAGATGAGTTTATTTCATCTTAGAAGTTTAGTTCAGTATAATTCCAGGTAGGCAAAATTGAAATTGTGATACCTTTGGCTCCGTGCAAATTTAATAGGCCTTTGTAACATTCCCAGAGACTAGACATTGGGCCTTTCCCAGCCCCCCTTTTTAGGGAAATGCTTTCCAAACATTTTTAACTTACAGCTGATTTATAGGCAAATTTTTCGGATATGTGGAAATGGGGTTTACATTTATTGCTCATTTCAAAAGGGAAAGCCCCTGTGCTGTTGTCAGAGTCTGGATAATGCCTCAGATTATTAATCATAGGATTATTACCATTATTTCTGGGTTTTCTTCTCTTTCTTGTAGATTTAGAGCTTTATTTCTCATCTGCTACTTTAGGTATTCTTATTTGCCTGTGGATTTTATTAAAACACCACAATATTAAAATTCAAATTCAAAATTGAGGTTAAGAGTTGCTAACTTCACAGAGCTAATGAGTAGTCAGCCAGCTCTTAGCACCAAACCTATGATCCTTATGCTTAAGAAATCAAACGGAAATGAAGAGTAAAAATAAAGGAAGATAGGCCGGGCGCGGTGGCTCAAGCCTGTAATCCCAGCACTTTGGGAGGCCGAGACGGGCGGATCACGAGGTCAGGAGATCGAGACCATCCTGGCTAACACGGTGAAACCCCGTCTCTACTAAAAAATACAAAAAACTAGCCGGGCGAGGTGGCGGGCGCCTGTAGTCCCAGCTACTCGGGAGGCTGAGGCAGGAGAATGGCGGGAACCCGGGAGGCGGAGCTTGCAGTGAGCTGAGATCCGGCCACAGCACTCCAGCCTGGGCGACAGAGCGAGACTCAGTCTCAAAAAAAAAAAAAGAAAAAATAAAGGAAGATGACAAAAATGGGAGTAATTTTAGGTAGGAAAGGGAAAGGAAAAAACTAGTTATTTTTTACTATAGTTGTCAGGAGAGTTCTTGATTTTCAGATCCAAAATTTATTCCCACAATAGATGATGATGATGTAATGTCAAACAGTTATCAAAACTTTATAATAAAATTTCAATCTGGATAAAGACACAAGAGTTCTTAAAGCATTGCTTTCTATTTTTGTAACTATTACACCCAAGAGAAAAATAATTGTTTTGCATTTGTGTTTGAAAAACTATTTAATACTTTGAGAATCTGTTCATTTGAGCTTTTATCAATTATAGGTCAAGTTCAGGTATGTAAAACTTCAGAGTAACTAAAAATTTAAATATAGAAATTATATTTTCATACTGTCAGCTCTGAGAAAAACAGGTAATTTGGATTTTATATCACATTGATAAAGAAGTTTAACACCTTTGATTTGGACTTGATGCAAATAAGATGTAATAGATTTATAAAGCGTTAGGTGGTTGGTTTGAATGTCTGTTACTTCCCAAAAGTGCAACTATAGGTAAAATGGCTTTCATATTAAGGGAACAGAGAATCCTTACTATTGCCAGATTCCAGTTTTGCTGCTTCCTAGCTTTATTACTTTGGACAAGTTACAAGATCATGACTTGTTCATCCCTGTAACTCAGATTCCTCATCTGTAAAGTAAGGTTAGACTCATTGGGCTTCTATATTAAAAGATATAAATGTTACAAGTACTGACTGTTACTGTTACTTACATACTATTTTCTCTCTGAAAGGTTGTACCTGAATGTCACTAAACTTAAAACATAAACATCTTTTAATGTAATTGCTAATAAATCCTTAAAACATAAGAGTTATAGATTATACATTCATAAATTTAAAAATTTTTTAATTGCCTTTGATGAGGATGGAGGAAAATAATTTATGATGTCATGTTTTCTCAATGTGCTGTTATCTTTTCAATAGATTACATTTTTTTTTCTTTTCTTTACCAGTTATTTATCAGAGAGTCTGATGCTGAGAGAGAACAGAACTTGCCTGTCACAGTTACTAGATATAATGAAAAGTAAGTAAATGAGAACACTTTACAAAATGTTCTTCCAGTACAAAGCTCCTTTCTAAATAAATATCTTGGTGTTTAACTAGAAATACAACATAGATTTTTGTTTAGATTTCTTTTCACTGAATTACTGTATTATGGAAGCATGAAAGACACATTGGTCTAGAACAAATAGAAGGTACATAGAAGGAAGTAGTGTTCATATATATAGAACTTACGCAAAGAGTGAAAATAGAGTCCGATTTAGAAAGGATTTAGAGATTGACAACAGGATCCTTTTAAAGAATAAAGAAACATACTAGGCACTGAAAAAGATGTAATGGGAAATAAGGATAATGTTTAAATTTGTAACTTCTATTTTGTAGATAAATTATTTTTTTAAGAGAAAGGTAGAGGAAGATTTGACACACTCAGAGAAGGCACCGTTAAGACAGTAGAGAAAGATTTAAAGATGCTTGCCTTGAAAATTGGAGTGATGTGGTTGCAAGCCAAAGGAAGCAGGCAGCCACTGGAAGCTGGAACAGGCAAGGAATGGATTTATCCCTGGAGCCTCCAGAGAGAGTGTGGCCCTTCCAGCACCTTAATTTTGGCGCAGTGAAACAGATTTCAGACTTCTGGGCTCCAGAACTATGAGATAATAGATTTCCGTTGTTTTAAGCCGTCACGTTTGTGATAATTTTAATAGCAAGGTTGGGAAAATAATACAGCCCTGAATAACCAAGATTTATCCAGCCCAAAACGTTATGAGTGCTGGTGTTGAGAAACCCTGTCCTGAGTTGAGTAGAATCTCTACTTATTGGCTGAATTAACCAGCATTCTCCATTCCTCATTCTTGCCCATGGCACACTTGGTCATGGCTGCTAAGCTACTCTTTGGGGTTAAAAGTCAATCATGTGGCCGGGTGCGGTGCCTCATGCCTGTAACCTCAGCACTTTGGGAGGCTGAGGTGGGCAGATCACGAGGTCAGGAGATGGAGACCATCCTGGTGAACACTGTGAAACCGCATCTCTACTAAAAATACAAAAAATTAGCCGGGCATGGTGGTGGGCACCTGTAGTCCCAGCTACTCGGGAGGCTGAGGCAGGAAAATGGCATGAACCCGGGGAGCAGAGCTTGCAGTGAGCAGAGATTGCGCCACTGCACTCCAACCTGGATGACAGAGTCAGACTCCATCTCAAAAAAAAAAAAAAAAGTCAATCATGTTTGTTTCCAAACCTTGTGTAAATTGTTCTTGTTAATTAAATTTGTAATGTAATTAAATGTTAAACCAGTAAAATACAAGATTGAAATCTTGATCTTCGATGACAGTAAATGGGTATACATTTTACATATTTTGTTTTAAAATTTAAGATGCTTCAGGGCATCTCTATCATTTCTTGATTCTCTGCTCGAAGTGATCCTGAGGGCTTCCTTCTTGGAGAATGATGGCTGTGGTTTATGAATTATAAACTGTAGGTCTTTAGTTATACCACTAGGGGGTTCACTTTAAAAGCTAATTGTGATTTGACTGTAGCTGTTAGGATCATAGAACTTAGTAGGTAAAGGAGGTCTTATTCCAATGTACTCATTTCATAGCTTAGTTTTCTTACTGATTTCTTCTCAATACCTTTGTTTTGCTCCACTTATTTTAAAATGAAATAAAAACAGCTCTTTATGAAACACTCAGAAGTTTAATGCTACTAAGATATTGGTAATTTTTGGAACACAGATACTGTCCTAAGGGTGTTGAGTTACAAGTATTAATTCAATTAAAAATACTGTTTTGTTTGCATTATGAAATAGGTCACTAGTGTAGTCATTTGGATCACATGGCTGGCTAACAGTAATAATAAGCTCATTGGATCTCTCATTATTCCCCTAATGTTGAAATTGGTATTCTTTGGTTTATTATAGTTGAATAACAAGATCAGCTAGAGGATGCTTTTGCAATTATAAAGTTACTGATATAGTAGTTTGCTTTTAACCTGAAGTGGACATTTTTGTATAGGGTCTGCTTTTTGTTAAAGCAAAGGATTATTAACAAATTTTTACTAAGCATCCTTCCTTTATTGCATGTTGTGTAATAATAGTTTACTTTGCAAAGAGGAAGTAGACTGTTGGCCCACTATCTGTGGAATAGAATATTACAAAGATGGTTGGTGATAGAGAACAAAACATGTTCACTAAATCATTTAGGGATTTTTTTTTAAGTCTTAAAACTGAACAAGAAGTGACCCCAGTAGGATTTGCAAAAAATACTAGATTATACAGTGTGCTTTATGTTATATATGATATGGGCTAAACAGCAGAGAGCCATAATTACTTCAACTAAACATGCAGTGCTTATTGGATTTTAATGTACAGTGAAATGCAGAATGATGCAAATCCTGAGAAGAATAACCATGTCATTTGCAGGGTGTTTTGTTGTTTCCTATAACAAAATGGAAAAGTAACCAGCTCCGCTACTATAAGAAGGTTTGCTTATTCAGTTTAAATTCTTTTTTGTATCCACATAGGCATGAGAAACTTAGTAAAAAAGTATGAACCACCCAGATCTGAAGAAGTTGCTGTTCTGAAACAGAAGTTGGAGCGATGTCATTCTGCTGAGCTTGCACTTAATGTAATCACGTAAGTTGATGTGACAGTGTTAATCAATAGACATAATTGTCACCCAGTCCAACTGGTTCGTAAATCATTTTATTGGTGTTTGCTCATTTGAGGAAAGCTGACTGATCCATTAAATCAGATTTTCTTTATTGAATGGACATTTCTAATGAGATTAAGTTAATAGTTTGGCATTCACTGTGCAGTTCTGATCCTGCTGTGACTCATATGTTCTTTGGCTTGCAGGCCATTCTGTGCTGTTACTTCTCATGGGATTTCAGGGATCAGGGTCTTCCAAAGGAATCCTTTTACCTTTTCCTGTCCTTTTAATCTTTGGTCTCTCTGAAGCTGTGATACCTGGTCTGAGGAACAAATATGCTGTTCCAGACTTCTGTTAGCTAGAGTAGGGAAAGTTGGCATACTTGCTTTCAGTGACAAACTTTATATTGACAGTAGGAAAATAGGCTATTTAATTTCTTCTTGTAGCTAGACATAACACCTTTAATGTCTCTTAATTGATATATAAGCTGAATGTGGAAATCACCATAAAATTGGCAATGCATGCTTTGTAAATTGAAAGATCCACTTAAACTTTCTCTTTTAGGTGTTTAAGCAGTTGGGAATTTGGACAGGTACTAGGATTAATTAAACTGTCATTTTCTATTTCCTTTGGAATGCATTTTGTTACTTAAAATTATACTGTATTTGTTAAAATTTAGTAAGAGTTATCTGTGGCATTTTATATTTAAGATGTATTGAGGTATTATTTCTGTAATTGGTGAATATGTGCTGCTTGATACCTATGAAAAGCCAGAACAGCATTCCAAGGCCCTTATGTCAAATACACATGATTCAAATTCCTTACCTATACAGTTGTAGTCGGGGAATATCTAGGGAGTTAGGAAGTGTGCAGAATATGAGGTTGTTTTATTATAGTTAGAGCTATAATGACAAAGCATGATTTAGCACAGAATTTGAAATTGGTGGATTCCATTCACTCCCGGGTTTCAGTGGTAACAGGAATTTTTCAGAGTGGTTACAGAGAAGTAATGTTGGCTTTAATGAATAAAAGTATTGCAGCACTGATTATGTTCTTTTTGCATTGATTTTGAAATGAGATTAGACCAGGGGTTGGCAAACTGTGACCTATCAGGCCTATCCAGCCCATTAGCTGTCTTTAGAACAGTTTCTTGGAATGTAGCACACCCATTCGTTTATGTATCACCTATGGCTATTTTCATGATACAGCAGAAAAGTTAGGTAGTTGAAACAGAAACTGATTATAGGGCCTTGCAAGGCCTAAAATATTTACTGTCTCTTTAAAGTTTATCCACCCCTGGATTAGACCACTGAACTATTAATCCTGCCTTTTCTAGCTAAGTAACTGAATGGACCATAATCCAGAATTCCTAACTACCATAGCTTACATTTTATTCCAGAGTGCCATCTGCCTTGTACTGGGTGGGCCAAGCAAATTCTGAATACCTATGAGTACTTGAGGGGTGCTTCTCAAACTGTGAAGGACTTTTTAAAAAAAATTCACTAGATGTATACTTGTGTAAAATTCAATAAAAAATGAATTACTAGAAGAGTGAAGACTAAAAACATAAGCTCAAGTTTTATTAGATTCAACAGTCATAAAGTTATATCAGATTACTATTAAAAATTTCTAGGGCTGGGCACAGTGGCTTATACCTGTAATCCCAGCACTTTGGGAGGCTGAGGCAGGCAGATCACCTGAGGTCAGGAGTTCCAGACCAGCCAGCCTGGCCAACATGGTGAAACACCGTCTCTACTAAAAATACAATAATTAGCCAGACGAGGTGGCGGGTGCCTGTAATTCCAGCTACTTGGAAGACTGAGGCAGGGAGAACTGCTTGAACCCCGGAGGGGTCACAGTGAGCCGAGATCACGCCATTGCACCCCAGCCTGGGCAACAGAGCAAGACTGTTTCAAAAAAAGAAAAAAAAAAGAAAAAAAAAAACCTTCCAAACACAATTCCTATACTTAACTCACTGCAAACTGTGCAAACTGTTCATGGAACAGCCCTGGTACTCACTACCATGAGTAGTGCTACTTTAGGACTAAATATTTGTTTTCCTTGATCTTCAAAATTATTTTACCTTTATTTTTCATGACACAAAAACTGTTTGGTCCTTGTCAGTCAATACAAGTGAAACCAAAGTTCCCTTTGATCAAAACCCAAATCTGTCATGACCTCAGAAGTTACTTAGCAGTTGTTTACCTTTGCCAGCCTTTTCTCTGCACATATATCCATATGTATTTATGAAATAAGTCACATTTTCTTCTTCTTTGCATCTTTCATACATATTGTACAACGTGTAATTATCAATGCTTAGCTTTCGCTAGTCTGAGTGAAAAAGTATTACATTGGTATTTTAATTTGCATTTTCTTGATTATGGGGCATTGAAGTTTCCACGTTTAACAGTCACTTATATTTCTACTGTGTTGCTTATTTATTCCCCTTGTCCAATTTTCTGGCTTTTTTTTTTTTTTTTTTTGAGATGGAGTCTTGCTGTGTCACCCAGGCCTGAGTGCAGTGGCGCGATCTCACTGCAACCTCTGCCTCCCGGGTTCAAGCAATTCTCCTGCCTCAGTCTTCCAAGTAGCTGGGACGACAGGTGCATGCCACCACGCACGGCTAGTTTTATTTTTTATATTTTTAGTAGAGATGGGATTTCACCATGTTAGCCAAGGATGGTCTCAAGCTCCTGACCCCGACCCACCTCAGCCTCCCGAAGTGCTGGGATTACAGGCGTGAGCCACCGCGCCTGGCCACATTTTTGTGGTTTGTAGTGCTTTATAGATTCTATATACAGTCATTCTTCAGTATCCATGGGGGATTGGTTTCAGGACTTTCTGCTGATAACCAAAATCCACAGATGCCCTAATACAAAATGGTGTATTTGCATATAACCTGTACACATCCTCCCATATACTTTAAATCATCTCTAGATTACTTATAATACCTAAATACAATGTGAATGCTATGTAAATGGTTATCATACTGTATTCTTGAGGGAATAAATGACAAAGTCTGTACGTGTTCAGTACAGATAGAATTTTTTTCCTTATTTTCAATCCGCAATTGGTTGAGTCCACAGATGTGGAAACCACAGGATACAGAAGGCTGATTGTACTTATTTATATATGATATATTCTATTGTTTTTCACAACTTTTTTCCAAATACTAATTATTGCCCCAGCTCCCATACCCCCACTATTTTGAGAAAGTCTGTGTCATCCAGGTGGAGTGCAGTGGCTCGATCTTTGCTCACTGTACCCTCTGCTGTCTGGGCTCAAGTGATCTTCCCACCTCAGCCTCTCGAGTAGCTGGGACTACAGGTGCTCAACCACGTTGGTTAATTTTTTTATTTTTTTTGTAGAGACAAGGTTTCGCCACATTGCTCAGGCTGGTCTCAAATTCCTGGGCTCAGGCGATCTGCCGCCTCAGCCTCCTAAAGTGCTGGGATTACAATTGTGAGCCCCTGTGCCCGGCAGGTCCCAGCTCATTTTTTATTTCATGTTTTTCCTAGTTATTTGAAACAGTTTTTATCACACATTAAATTTGTACTTCTGCATAGTCATTACTTTGCTTAATCTAGTCTGATCATTGATTTATGATCTCACTTTTAATTACCATAGCTTTTGTAATATCTCACTTTTAATTACCATAGCTTTTGTAGTATGCTTTGAAGATAACTGGGACAAGGTCTTCCAACATTGTTCTTTTTTATATTCTCTATTTTTTCACACTTCTTCCTAGGTCAGTGTTAGACTTGACAAATTCCATGAAAAATTTTATTGGGGTTTTAATTAGAATTGCGTTTAATTTAAAGATTGATTTTAAAAGTATCATTTTCCCTACCCATAACTCTTCATCTTTTTCCATTTATCCAGGCCTATGTTTTTCAGTATATACATGATATTGCATATAGCCTTGCTAGTTTATTTTACATTTTATAGTATCTGTGGCTGGTATTAGATTTCTTATTGATAGTTGCATAATTATAGGAAGAAGAGGAAAGGCTATGAAGATGATGATTACGTCTCAAAGAAATCCAAACATGAGGAGGTATGTTTTACTCCAAAGATGAAGTCTAAGTCATTTTTGTTACACATTCTGGTGTGATTATACTATTAAGATTTGTTCTCCAAGAGTATAAGCATTATAGAGTTGTGGGTTTTTTCATTTTTTGCATACTTCCTTACGTACAGTACTGTTGTCCATTATTAAAGGGATTTTTCTCTCTTCTGTCTTTGCTTGATGAAAAATCCTTCTTGTGTTCATAGAAAGCAGAAGCAATATGCATACATACTACATTTTTGCTTTATTTCTTATTTTCCAAGGATTTTTCCCTTACCCCCTTTTAAAAACAAATTTTCTGTCAAGTCAGGTAAGTGAATAATCAGAGGCAGAAGGTCACAGTTGTAACCTTTATTCCTCATTGGAGTAGTCTGGTGAGACCATGCCAACATTACTAACAGTGAACTATTACAAAATTTCCTGGTTTATCTTTTGTAATCCACATGGGTAAAAGGAGGAGAACATTTTCCTAAAGGGAGGTAAGAGGTAAACAATACTGGTTATGCTTCAGTGTTATCCTTACCACACTTTTTTTCCTTCTTAGGAAGAATGGACTGACGACGACCTGGTAGAATCTCTCTAACCATTTGAAGTTGATTTCTCAATGCTAACTAATCAAGAGAAGTAGGAAGCATATCAAGCGTTTAACTTTATTTAAAAAGTGTAATGTGAAAACAAAATATATTAAAACTTTTCTATTACTTTCTTTCCCTTTCACAGTAACTTTATGTAAAATAAACCATCTTCAAAAGAGCTAGAATAGCACCTGTTTTGAATATTCTTATTCCATCATGACTAATATCAAATTAAAGCTGCAACTTACTTGCCTAATTTTTTAAGCAAAATATGATAGGCAAACCTATGCTTTTTTAAGAAAAAGGCACCACAAAAACCAAAACTTAGTAGCTAGCTTTAAAAGTGTTAAGGAATGTGTTTTGCCCTCTAGAAACCTTTATAAATGGCTTTTTGAATGCCATCCTGATACATTTAGCTATTTGTCCATTACTATCAAACTGCAGAAGGTATTTCAACTATTACATGGTACTGAAAGCCAGTTGTCTGGGTAATGAATATTATTTGTTTTCTTTACTTACCCAAAAACATTTCCAAATGGGTTTTTTTTAAAAAAACAAATACATGATTTTGAATAGCTGTCTACATCAAACTCTTAGGCTAGTATAGATAAGTAGGCAGAAGCCACTTGTATATTCGGTTATGGTTTTTTAATTTTGTTTCGATGTAGGGTCTTGCTGTGTTGCCCAGGCTGTCTCAAACTCCTAGGTGCTAGTGATCCTCTGCCTCAGTTTCCTAATTGGGACTACAGGCATACGTCACCACAGCCTTTAATTAACCTATTAGATCACCTATAAGTGAATCCGTGTAAGTAGATTATAATAGTTACTAGGAATTGTACAGACCAAATATGTTCGAAAAATGTAATTCAAATTGAAATGAGTCAATTTAAAAATATAAAAGCACAGACTATTACAACAAATTACTTAGATATGAATCATGGCTGCCTCTGTTTCACTGTGTGACCTTGGTAAGTTATTAAATCTCTAAGTGCCAGTTTCCCACACTGAAAATGGGGAAAAAAATAATGCCCACTCTTTATAGGATTAATTAGAACAGTACCTGCATACACTTAAGTATTCAGTAATTGCTAACTCTTATAATTGGAACCGAACTGTGGCTGGCTGTATATCAAGCCAGAATTCTTTTCAGGAAAACTGGCTTGAAGGAATTCCGAGTAATTCAAGTGTCCTAAATCTAATTAAATTGCACAGATACACACA
Organism: Mandrillus leucophaeus; assembly: GCF_000951045.1. Classification (NCBI taxonomy): domain Eukaryota; kingdom Metazoa; phylum Chordata; class Mammalia; order Primates; family Cercopithecidae; genus Mandrillus; species Mandrillus leucophaeus. Next base: position 430,420 of record NW_012101887.1, on the reverse strand, counting down.
CCTCCTCAGTCTCAGTACATCCCAGGCTGTACTTTCCAGAAAGGTAAGTACCATTATAATTACATCTGCTTTAAGGCAATGCTTACTATGTGCATATTCATCTCTCTAACAATTCTTCAAACTGTAGGCTTGAGTTTTGTGGGGTGTGTTTTTGTTTTGTTTTGTTTTGTTTTTTCCCTCATTCTGGAGTGAAAGGAATAAAATTCATGACGTGAGATTTTACAAAAGCAGAGTGGAAGAAGCCAAAAGTTATAAATCCTCCATCGTGGTCCTAGTTAAGTACATTGCTTCTAGGCTCTAGACAGAATTACAAGATGTTCACAGTTTTTCTCATTTTCCCTTTCAGATCGCCAAACTTTGGCATCAGAGCAAGGTCCACACTTATCACTGAAAATTTTCCCACCCAGCCCCATTAAAAAAGTTAAAGGGTGAGAGATTTTATTTCAACACTGACAAGCTAGTTACTACAGGGCCTACAAAGGTAAGTAACAAGTTTCCATTTCAACTTGAGAGACAAATGATGTTAAAATATAAGAAGCAGGATGAGTCAGGTTTGTGATTTTAAATAAAAGGGAGAAGGATTTCAGACTGAGGAATGACAGGTTAGTATGGCTAAAGATTGAGGCGTGATTAGTGGGAACCAAAGTGCATAGCAAAATATCTTGACTAGTCCATATCCTCCCTGTCTTCTATCATGTAACTAAGGAAGGAGACCACCTGGGTTGTTCCAAGTCCAGCTATAAAACAGAAGGGATGGAAAGGAGAGTAATTTGATAAAAAAGCCAGGTAGGGAGAGAATGGAATGAATTGAGTTGATTTCAAGGAAAAGGAGCACGGGACATGTTGAGATTTTTGGTATCAATGTTAAACTGTGATTGAAGCCACAGAGGTTAGCAGCTCCCATAGAAATAATTGCCTTTTGTAGCTTGAAACTGTTAAGCAGACATCTTTTAAACCTTTAGCATTTTTTTTTTCCTGTATTTTATACATTAGAGGAATAGCATAAAGTGTTGCTCTTGGAATCTAGGCCTTTCCTTACTGTAAGAACACCTCCTTGGGTTCCTGTCTCACCCACTTTTATTACCAATGTCATTCTGCCACATATGTTCCATATGTCATACCTGCCCTGCACAATTATGAGATGGAAGGAATTGTTGCATATATAGAATCCTTTTCAAAAGAGGCCATTAGCAAAAATACTGATCTAAAGCTTCAGCTTCTCCCTGGGCCTTGCTCTGGTGCTAAGGTTTAAACTGCCCCTGAAGGAGGAAGAAAATAAATTAAATGCTTAGCTCTATTTAGACAGAAGTAATCAATTATGCAAGATATCCCTTGGTTTTATTTTAACTTAACCTTTGTGAATACTTCACAAAAATACACATACAGAAGTAAATAAAACTATACAGTTGAACTAAATGTCCAGCAGATACAACAAGTAGTCAGAAGTTCAAAGATGGATAAGTTAGGCAGCTGATGAGGTTTGTCTGCATAATCAAAGGGGTAGGGTAGCACAAATAATGAACAAATAACTTTTAACATTCTAGTTAACATAAAAGAAACTGGTAGTCTATGAAATGAAGGGGTAACATGCATTGATCAATACAACAACCAATAATATTTACTGAATTCAAACTATTTACTGTTGTAAACATTTAACAAAGCATTATGAGATCTAAATACAGTCTTTGACAATTTCAACAAAATAAGTAGTATGTTTAAAAAATAAAGCTGATGAGCAATAGATCATTCTATATATTTTCTTTCAACAGTTCCAGCAAGAGAAATAGCACAGTATTTTTTAAAAGTATACAGCAAAGATTGTTCCTATTATAATGACAAACTCTGGAAACTGTAAATACAAATAATCATTGAACAGTCAAATGGTCATATTCCTAATCAGGAAGTAGTTACAGTAAGAACAGTCTGCAATCCAGTTATACACAATTGTCAATAAGAGAATGTGTCAGTTGATTTCATAGTTCTTTCTCTAAGAGACAGCAAAACTTTGGCAACTGGGTGTACTGAAAATATATTTTCAAAGTTCAAGATACAGTCATAGCATTTTGTTTTGTGAAAGGTGATCTGTACACCAAGGCTCAGAGGTTGTTAAAGATTGATTCCATGTGGAAATAGTGCAAATATCCTGCACAGATAGCTTACAAGGTTGCTGGCATAGTTATGCACTAGCAGAATCTTGGATTTTGTTTGCATAGCTCACACATCATTGGAATGTGGAAAAGTGTGCTATTTTTTGGCAAGAGCAAAGGAGATATTATACTGAAGTGAATTACCATGTTGGGCATGATGAATCCATGCAGAACACTGGGGCGAAGGCTGCTACCTGACATCATTGGTTTTTGTATACTGGTTTTGTTTTTGTTGAAGCAGTTCTGTTATAGCCAGAAGCTTTTTCAGTACGTGCTAGACAGAGGAAAAATGGTATGAAAATAAATGAAAGCTCGGTCAGCAATTTCAGGATGGGAACCTGGATTTGAAAAAAGCCATATCAAAGCAAAGGGATGCATAAAATATTAGCACAATTCCACTCAAAACATAAGTTTCTATTATTCAGTCATTGGCTGAGTATTTCTGGTCATAACTAAGAGAATTTTTATATATGGTGAACAGAAATTTGTGTTTGGCATGCTCCTGTTTTTTAGGCCAGAACTATCACTATCACATTTTGCCAGAAGCAGTTTACCTCTCTTTAAAGGTCTTTTAATTTAATATTTAAGGCAAGTCATATTATTAGTTTTGAAAGCTGGGGGGTGGGGGGCTGGGAGGAACAGGACTTGAGGATTCTAGAATCTCAGATTGTAGAGAACTCAGTCACCAAATTCAATGCTTTAATCCCTTCTACAAAATCCCTGCCAAATGGTTAGCCAGTGCGGTGACAGCATTCACTATCTCCTGAAACTACATTAGAAACTAGTCAAAACTGTCCCTGTGGTCACTTCTTCTCAGTGGCCCTTATGTCAGCTGAGGACATTGAAAATGTAACCCATTTTGTTTTGTATCTCCAGTATCTTAATTGACCTGGTGTTAAGTCTCTTTGAATACATCCTAATCTGTATCTGTTTGGTGCAGATGGCAGATAGAAGTCTATCAATGTAGTCTACTGTTTCTCAAAAGTGTAGGCCATGGTTCACTTGCATCAGAATCCCTATAAATTCCTGTAAGAGTTTGCTAGATATGCAGCTTTCAAGGCCACACTTCAGAATCTCTGGATGTGAATTTGACAAACATCCCAAATAATAATCATTTGTTTCACAATTTGAGAATCACTTTGGCCATGCACTGTATCTGTATGTGACAGAGAAGAGACAGAAACTGAAAGAAAAAAAAAATCAATACTGACTTACTAGCCATTTTCACATACGTCGCCAAAGTATGTTAACAGTTACACTGCTTTCCAGTAGAATTAAGATGCAGACTCAAGAGCAAAACCTGATGTTTTTCAGTATTAAATGTACATCATTTTAGTCTGGGCCCGTTATTTCTGTCTGCTGAGATCTTTTGTTAATATGATGCAGAGTCTCAAAAATTTAATGTAACAAGAAAAAATGTTAACCAGAATTCAGTTATTTATTACCTCTCAAAGTGTTATCCTTGAAACATCATTGTTAATGAAGGCTGGCGAAAGCCTACCTGCTGTGCACCACGCTCATTACTGAGCGTTCGAAGTTCATCTGAATGAGCCACACAAATCTCATGCAGTGCTGCCAAATCACGGGACAGGTCCGTTCTAGAATGTTCTGTAGTGTCCGGAAGTTCAGGTACGTTCTTTAAGGGAATTGTAAAATTGCATTTAGAAATACAAATCTTTTTTTTTTTTTTTTAATTTTTTGAGACAGAGTTTCGCTCTTGTTGCCCAGGCTGGAGTGTGATGGCATGATCTCGGCTCACTGCAACCTCCGCCTCCCGGGTTCAAGCGATTCTCCTGCCTCAGCCTCCCAAATAGCTAGGATTACAGGTGCCTGCCACCATGCCCGGCTAATTTTTTGTTAGAAATACAAATCTTTATAGTCTCATGTGAAAATATTCTAATTGAGTATATTAGATAATTTTTTTAAATTCTCAAATTTCTTAAAATTCTGAAGATTCTTACTGAAATATAAAATTCAGCATTAATGATGGTAAAATATAGACTCTGTAACCTTTGTATTCACATGAAAGCCAGAGTCTATTTTTTCCCATAGCATGACAGATGTGGTACAATATTATTGTTATTCTAAAAATAAGGGTCAGGGGATGTGGCTTCCTAACAATTAGCTTTATATCTGAAATATAGAGCATATGCCAAATAGTGTAGGTTAACTGCTAATCTGGATTAAATGCAGCCTATACTTAAAATTCCTAGATGAAATTTCATTATTAAGCTCCTGTAGTTTGCCTAAGTTGATATGCATATAAGTAGGAACTGCACTATGAAAATGCAGTGAGAACATGTCAAATTAGACATTATCTGTGGACTGTATTCAGAATATGTGCTAATGTGTGGGAATAATCAGTGTTAATTATGGTACTTTCAGATAAGGTTCATAAAGTAACTTAGTCACTATAATTAAAGTTTATAGTATAGGTTGAATATCACCCAAAATGCTTGGGACTAGAAGTGTTTCAGATTTTGGAATATATGCAGTATACTTGCCAGTTGAGCATCTCAAATCCAAAAATCCAGAATTGGAAATTTTCCAAATAGCATTTCCTGTTGGTACCCAACAAGTTTTGGATTTTTTTAGCATTTCAGATTAGGGATACTCAACCTGTACTTTATTATCAACACTAAATGGCAGTGTTCTTTTAAGCCTTGGAATAACATTTAACAAAGGCTTGGATTACCAGTAAAATGGTGACAGTATTTGCTTTACACTGCTAAAAACTGCAAAACAATGTTTTCTATGGGGTAGAGAAACACGGTTATACAGGATATATTCATTCAGTGATTAAAGGATTATAGCAATGAAAGACACTATATTTGCCTTCAGAGAACTGACTCTAGTAGAAAGGATTTTAGAAAAAGTAATCATAGCAACACAGAGTTTATATATCACAGATATGCAGGGGATGCTTAGGAGGTAAAACAAAAGTTACTTTATTCACGTTTGGGGCTCAGCAAAAGCTTCCTGAAGGAGATAATAATTGAAGTGGGTCTTCAAAAATAAATTTGGCTTATACAGATGGTATACAGATGGTAAAGAAATATAATAGTATTATATTTGGATTCTAAGCAGTATGAAATCCTAGATTGTGTGGCATAATTTCTCACACAGTTCCTTAAACATAGTAAAAATGTTTTCCAATGATCAACTATATCCCAGTTCACATACAGAAGCATGATGGACTTTTAGCTTGTCAATTTCACTATATAGAGCTATGCCATAATTTTTCATACACTAAACTAGTGACTCATAGGCATTCCTGATTTGTTTGCCACAAATTGTGGTGGTCTTTTTAACTGAACCTGAATATATTAAGACAGAACATGGACACCTCAATCTCCAATCCTAGCACTCCCTAATGCCATGCCTTATACCTGGCTCTATTCACATGTACATGTACCTTGCTGGTTTCCCTATATATGAACTGAATTATTAAGTTTAGTTGAAAACTGACTCAGTACCTGAAAATCTGTACAATCATGAAAATTTAACTCTTAAAGGCAGGGTCCTAGAAATTATAAAATACCCTCATTCATAATTTTGTAATCAATCACATTTTATTAACAAGGCCCAAATGAGGCATAGATATTCACACTGAATGAAGTGTAACACCAAATCCATGTCTTTTATTCCTAGAAAAGAAGACTTTTCAGTCTATTATTTAACCTGGTCAGAACTGTGTCATCGTCTTGCTTCAAGCCCCACATAGTAGCAGCAAAGTAAAAAAGCTAAGGAGGCAACAAAATGTCATGGCAGTCAGATGTGATAGCTTTAAAAGGATATGAAAAACAAGACGGACCCTAAAAAATGATGGAAGTAGTCTAAAAGCCACAATAATGTATGCTTTGGTTTAAGAATAAATAGTTTTAATTACAAACAAAAATGCTGTTTTTTGTTTAGGAAGGCAGACAAAAATTTGCAGGCTTTTTGTCTTTTTAGTTTTGGATAGAAAAATCTTTCTAAAGATTGCTGCTTAAATGGGTTAACTCAGCTATGCCAACTCTAAGTCTTTAAAAAGTACCTAAAAACTATATACATACCCCAAGTTCATCTAAAAACATGATCATACGATGTTTGTTGCTTTTGATGAATGGATTGACACCTTCCATGTAGGGCTCCTGAAAAATAGAATGCTTATATTATATGCAGCGGAAACAAACCACTGTTTGACCTATTAGGTTGGTGCAAAAGTAATTACAGTTAACAGCAAAACCTGCAGTTACTTTCGCACCAAATTAATATAGCAAAACCCATACATGTAGCAATACTTCTTATAAATCAGGTGTAGCAGCAGCAACACATTCACAAGAATTAATTAAATCATATAATGACAGTATTTTCCTTCTAGTATATAAGCAAATGGCTATACTGAGGAGTATGGGCATTTTTAATGAAAGAAAATTCTGAACCCAAGCACAAATCATAACACGCAGACTGGCAGATACAAATTGCTTATATATAAAATCACTCAAACATGGCCCCAAATCATAGGTTCGAATCCAGCAGAGATTACAGGGAATTAAAATACAATATAATGAAGACTGCAATAGGAAAACATCTTATTTGTAACCTGCTTCAAGATTCAGATGAATTCAAAACCTAGGCCATACATGTTTACTGCTCATCATACTAAAATCCTGACTACTTAAAACTATGCTATAAATAGGGAAAAGGTTAAGATTAACACACTCGTAAAAATCAATAAGAAAATGAGACAAGGACCTCAACAGGCAATTCCAAAGATAGAGACAATGAAAGTCTCTCTAACAGTAATAAAACAATGAAATACAAAATATTCTGCCTATCAAATTGGCAGAAAAGAAAAAAGTATAGTACCCACTGAGTTTTGGCAAGGCTGTGAGGAGCAACAAAAGAATTTTAAGTTGCTGACAGGAAATCTTGTAATACATAGCAAAGCCTAAAACATGTATTAGTAATTTTACTCCTAAGTTCAGCTAATAATTGAACAAGTATGAAAGGAAATGTATGTAAGGATATATGTTACAACAATAACAGGGACAAATTGGAAGCCATCTAAATATCCATTATTAAGAATAATGAAAGAGTTATCTATTTCCACATATGGCAGGAAGTCTGTCACGTATTAGGTGACAAAAGCAGGAGGCATGATATGATACCAACTTAATATTAGTCGTTATCCTTAGATAGTACAGTTACATGTAGGTGTCAAAAAAAAAACAAAAAACGAGTTAATATTTACAGTGAAGGTTTACTGTGAAATAAAATTAGTGAATTTTTGTATTAAAATGTACTCATTTATTATTTTTATGTTAAAAGTGGGAGAATTTGAGTACACTGGACCTTGAAAAATTTGTTTTCTATAATGGCTAAAGTGGTGTTTTTTAAAATTCCACTATTAAAATGTAAAATTTAAACAAGATGCTTTAAACACAAACATACCAACAAAATAATCTTTCATTGCTAAAAACTTCACTTAAGCCAAATTTTATCGTTTTATCATGTCAAACTTGCAGTCATAAATTACATTTTAAAGTATCAAAATGTTTTTACCTTAGCTCCAAATTCCACAAGATTTGCTAAGTTCTGCACAGATTTAGCCACTAATATTAGTGTTCTTGCAGCAATAGGAGATGGGGAATCTGGAAGAGAATTGGGCACAGCTAATGACACCAACTCCAACAGCATTTTCAGTTAAACCATTATAAATTTAGCACTTTAACATTTCTTTACTGTTACACTACTACCCATTCTTCCATTCAGAACTCAGAATGTTTTCTGAAAAATGTTTTTTGAAAAATTTGTGATCTGTATAATTCAAAAGAACTTGAGTTAAAAGAGGAAAACTGAATATGCTTATCAGTGCTTCTAGGCTTGTGAAAAGGGTACTACAAAACGCAGCAATTTCCAATGGTTGATACTATTTCAGAGGACCTCAAAGCTTTACCTTTACCACTAAAAAAGACTGTCACTCTCACATGTTTTGTGACAGTTCACAAAGCTAGTTTCAGCCTACTCAGGTTAGCAATCTGAGCAATTCCCTGCTCCCAACATTATCTGCAATCCAAATAATTCACTTAAAGCGCAAGAAGCAAAATAAAATCTAGGACCTCTGCTTTATTTTGAGGAGAAAAACATGAAATTTAATAAACTTTTAAAATATTTTAAAGGTAAATCAGGAGGCATTTCCCTGTAGAACACAGATAAGTAGGATGTAAATGACAAGTATTGGTGTCTATTAAATATAAGTTCTGGAACTTAATTATTTAACAGTAAAATCCCATAGATAATCTACCTGACTGCCTAGTTTTAGATAGTGGTGTCTGAGGCAAACATTCAGATAAATTTCTCCAAAAGAATTTCAAACCCTTAATCTTAATGGATTTGTAGATTTAACCACTTTAGTAGCAATAAAAGATAATTACAGAGACGCAAAACATTTTTAATACAATTTTGAGCTTCAGATTATTAAGGTAAAAATTCTGGTTCCTACTGTTTATAATGGTTCATTATTACATTCAAAGTCACAAATATCCCTGTTATGCTTTCTTTGAAAGAAGTGTGTAACACCTGAAAGTCATCTCAAAATGGGTATATGGGTTTACTGAAGTTTAAAATGGCCAATTTACACTATATAACTGGTGACTTTAAAAATCTCTAATGGGAGGAACCAGGACTGCTTTCTTCATGCGTACGCACAGAATACTATTCTAACTGTAGATACCATTTAATTTGATCTTGAAGATCCAGCTGGCAGCAGTCTAGCAATGGGCTAAGCAAAGCTCTTCCCAACTTGAAAAAGCCAAGTTGCAGACTACAAGAAGTTATTTATTATAAAGGTTTTAGACACAATAGGGTCAGAAAAAAAGGTGGAATGTGTGTAATCATGCCATCTCAGATTAGATATGAGATGGAAGAAAAGAAACAAAAAGAAAAAAGCCGAAGAAGCACAAGGAAGGAAGGGTGCTTTGGAATACTTTATATATGCCAGGGCTAGAATTAGATAATCAAAAAAAAAAAAAAAAACTAGATTTACTTTATTTTAAGAGTATTCTTACCTAACAGTGTGAAACTGTTAATTGTAATTTTTTGAATTTTGAAATTTATCAAAAGCTGATTACCTGAGATGATATTGAACATCCGTGGATTCAGGATGGCAGGACAGATGAGTCGAAGAAAAACAAAACCACTGAATGGGAGGGAAATTTTTTTTTTTTTTTTTTAGAAAACACATACATAATGTGTTACATTAAAACAATACATATAAAACAGAATTTTTAGTACTCATAGAACCATAAACTTCACTCTAAACCAATAAAAGGAAGCCCAGACACAGAAAACTTTTAAGAAAACAGTAAGCCAAAGCATCATATTTTAAGAATATATATATATATATCTGCTTCCTGAATGTATTACTCACTTTTCCCAATTTAGAATTTGGATTAACTTTGGGAAAATGTTGTTCATCCGTAGTATTTACTGTCTTGCTTACTATTTATTATTCCAGGCCTAGTGGTCATATGATACTTAAAGTAGTATCCTCAGGAACCCTAAGAATTTCTGAAATACCACAGGAGTATAAAAACTTTTTATATTATATAAGCATAATTCTGTACAATTTCAGAATTTCACACATCCTCATTTCTTAATTTATTTAAACAAAACAGCCTTAAGTTGGCTGCATTGATTTTGTTGATGATTCATATAAAAATAATAATCCATTGCACTAGAGAAAAGGTGACTTATTGATAAATGAAAATGTCTATAATAGAACACTGAAAAGGTTTTTTTTTTTTCTTTCTTTTTCTTTGAGATAGGGTTTTGTTCTGTCACCGAGGCTTGAGTACAGTGGCCCGCAATCACAGCTCACTGCAACCTTGAACTGCTGGGATCAAACAATTCTCTTGCCTCAGGCTCAGAGTAGTTAAGACTACAGGTGCGTATCACCATACCTGGCTAATTTTTTTTTTTTAATTATTTTTGTAGAGAACAGAGTCTCAACACGGTGCCCAGGACAATTTCAAATTCCTGGTCTCAAGCAATCCTCCTGTCTTGGTCTAAACGTGTTGAGATTACAGGCTTGAGCCACCATGCCCAGCCTGGAAAACTTTTAAGGCAAGACATCAGGAATTCTAAAGTTTTAAAAAGTTGTCAAATTACAAAACAATAGCAAAAGCAAAAATTATACTAACAGCTGTCATACATGATTTTATCTGCTGATTTTATTTTGGGACAATGTCAGTGTGAAAATGAAGCTTGCATAGATACTCTTATTATGCCTCCTTTAGTCACTGGTCGGGAGGATATGTTGTCATGTAGATAATTTCTCTCTAATTTCCTTTTAAGAAGAATCCACACTAATAACCTCTTACTTGTCCCATGTAAAGACAAGCATTATTCCTAAAATAATGAATTATGCAATTCCTTCTACAGATTGATAGACATAATCTATGTAAAGACAAGCATTATTCCCAAAATAATGAGTTACGCAATTCCTTCTAGACATTAATAGGCACAATCTCTGTTCTCTAATTAGAGTGGGTTACCCAATTTCTCAGCATTTACCTTTGAACATGTATCTGTTTGCTAATTTTTGGACTCTTAGAAAGTAGTTACTTCTCAAACAGCATTTATAGGAATTGTAATATATTGGCTGGGCATGGTGGCTCATGCCTGTAATCCAACACTTTGGGAGGCCAAGGTGGGTATATTACCTGAGGCCAGGAGTTCAAGACTAGCCTGGCCAACATGGTCTAACCCCATCTCTACTAAAAATACAAAAATAGCCAGGTGTGGTGCTGCATGCCTGTAATCCTAGCTACTTGGGTGGGTGAAGCATGAAAATCACTTGAACCTGGGAGGCGGGGGTCACAGAAAGCTGAAATCACACCACTGTACTCCAGCCTGGGCAACAGAGCGATACCCTGTCTCAAAAAAATAACAATTAAGCCTTTAATTTTGGACTTCTCAAATTTAAAGAATATTGTGTAAACTTTACTTGAAAATATTGTCATAATTATACACAGTAGGTCTATGAGCCTGAAACATAACCTTGGCAAAAATGCCCTAAAACACCCTCTTGCATCAGTTTACAATTTCCTGCTGTGTTTGCTTAACAATTATACTTGTTTGAAACTTACAAATTTATAGAACAGTTTTAATTTACATCTCACACATAACTCTGCTAGAATATAATTCTTTTCTATTCCTCCCAATCACCATTAATGCCAACAAAAACTGAATCTGTAGTACTTAAATATTATGTCATATCATAACCAAGAGAAATTTTATCTGCCCCCCAAAAAAAGAAATAGAAGACCCTTGACAAAATTTAGGTTGGAGGCAGGATTAACACACATTTTCAAAACAAACTGTAATAATGGTGTTAATGGTTGTCTAATTATTTTAAATATAGCATGGCATGACTATGTATATTCTAAATAACAAATTATATTATTAGAAAACTGCTGTATTCCATGATGCTTTTGCATTAAATTTCCATTTGCCTGGAATTAGTTGGGGTATTGGTTGGAGTATGCTTAACAAAAGCAAAAGCCTACAAATAAGACTTAAGGATATCAGATTGGATCTTAGAAAGTTACCTTTAGTTGTGCCTTAGCCACCAGCTTTCTATATAACCTTAGTTCAACAACTTAACCTCTCCAGACAGATCTGCTTCTTCATTGGAAAGTAAGTTAGAATAATGATAATTAAGTAACCTTATATAAGCTCCCAAATTCCATGGTTTGCCAAAACAGTTCTTCCTATAGAATAATGATAATGAAGTCCCTTTATATAAGCTCCCAAATTCCATGGTTTGCCAAAACAGTTCTTCCTATAGAATAATGATAATGAAGTCCCTTTATATAAGCTCCCAAATTCCATGGTTTGCCAAAACAGTTCTTCCTATAGAATAATGACAATGAAGTCCCTTTATATAAGCTCCCAAATTCCATGGTTTGCCAAAACAGTTCTTCCTAATTATGGTAGAATGAGCAGACCGAAACACAGCTTCAGCACCACATGTTCTGGTTCCAGATTAGCTCAGAGTCACAGATTGTAATAAACCAATTAATATCTAAATCAGTCAGTTACTGCTCTTCTCTTTTAGTGCCAATCAATGTGTGTGTGTATGTATGAAGAATATTATATGAAGTTAGCTACAGATTTTGGTTGTATAACTTTTAACCTCATCCTGTAAGGGTTTAAAAATCCCTAATACTTGACTATAAATGAATGTTCATGTTTTTAGAAAATGCAAACGGTAGCTAAATCTCATAGTAACTTTAAGTTTAGGAGCCATTTGGACTTAGAAAATATGCAACAGGGCTTTGACATAAAAGTCAAAGAAAAACGTTGAATTGTATATTGTTGTTCTTCAATTTTTCACAATTATCCATCTTTCAGTTTGTGATTTAACAAATGAATTGATGAGCCTTACCTAACAACTCTTGTTCTCATGGTGGTATTTGTAGGCCACTTATGCTGAACAGATTTCTGTAAACACCCATAAATATATCTCAGTGTCCTGCCAAAATAACACAATCATCTCAACACAGAAAGCAAGTGAAACTACTGATCTCCTAGCAGCCGAAAGCTTAATTTACCCAAATATACCACAGTTTAATAAAACTGGCCTTCTCCCCAAAAAAAGTATTTTGCCACAGGTAATGAGACATTTAGAAGGAGTAAGGAAAATTTTATCGACTAAGTTTATCATCATCAATTTATTCAGTCAACTTCCTGACATTTACTTTCGGATACAGAGAACTAACCAGCTGCAAACTCTGGGGAGAAAGATTTAGACTTAGGTTAACTTCTACCTAAACAAGTGAGTTCACTAATACTGGAGGCCTAAAAGCATATTAACAGAGTGATTAATCTATCAAGTATAGACTAAATGGATAGACAAGATATCTTTTACAATCTCAAATCTGAAACTATAAACTTCTATTCACTCCCCAAGCTACTATACAAACCAGACATATTGGCTTGTACAAAAACAATGGGTGGTTTTATTAAGACAGTTATTTTCTTTAAATATAATTCATCTTATAAAGATTAACCATGACTTTTTCAGAGTATAATAATATTAGGACAACAGAAAAGCTTTCACGTGTTTTAGAAATAGAAACTTCTCAAGACATAGATACACAATTTCTTGTCAAATGAAAATTTCACCACTTACGGTGGAAGTATTTCTGAAGCCATGAATATTTTCTCCACAAGCTCTGAAAGTATGTTCAATAGGTGTGCTAAATTAGTGTTCACATCTTCATTTTTTTCTAACTTTGATGGACTTAACTAAAAGAAGGAATAAATCAATAGAAATGCATTGTTGGCAATGACAAATGCAAATGAATTGAGGAAAACAAGTAGTTGTAGTTTTCAAGGTTCTCTATTTTTCAGTATCTCTGTGTGTACTGATCTTTTTTCTTTGTATAAATGGGAGTTTTTAAGTAGTTTGCTCTATGGAACTCCTTCTGGTAGGTTTCTTACCATTTATTCCCAATTACCCAACTGAAAAGCAAACAGTGGTTAGTCAATTCTATTTATTTGAGGGTAAAAAAAGCTGATGAAAAGCCCTTTCTGAATGAGGCTTATTTAATGGCTAATAAAAATATCAAATGTCTTAGGCAGAATCACAAACCTTTCTCAGAACTTCTCCTGTAACCCTTCTGATCTAGTGTCAGCAGAGTACATTTATCTATAGAAGTCCGAATTCCCCAGCCTATCTCTAAAGTCCAGAGACTCCCTACCTACCTGCTGCACTTCTGTGTCATCCTTACGCTGGGCCAACTATGGCATTACTCCAGATTTCCAAAATTAAATCACTAATTTCTTCCCTTCAGGTTATTAGTACGAATTGACACCTTCGTGCAGGATTAACATTTGCTAGGTCCCACTGTCCACTGTCGAAAACAATTCCTTAAACTGATTTTTGTATCAGATCTAAAATATATATTTCTTTGTAGCTGCTTTACCATTAAAATGAGAGAATATATGTGTGAGATTCCACTTACTGTCTTAATAGTTTATTATGAATTTATACTGAAGGTTTAATAATCCTAAAAAGATGTTTTTGTTTTAGTCAAGGTTATCTCATAATTCTCCTCTTGCAAAAAAACCTTCAAGGACAAACCTAGATGTAATGAAGTGCTACACAGGTCATATGATAAGTCACTAACAAAACCTTCAGTGTATGTTATGCATGCTTTCTATAAGTAGTATATAGATTACTAGTGCAGTAGAGGAAATGATAAAAGTATTTTCATGAATTTCTGGTGCAACTTGATGGTTTTTAATCCCAAAATAAAGTACATCTTTTTTAAAAAGTCCATTTTGCAGAACATTTTTATAAATGTATTAGAGACAGGTATAACTGCTATGAGGAATAATTTTAGAAATTTAATATTTTCCTTAAAATGTAATTGGCTACAAATTATTACCTACTAAAACATTAAATTCTTACCTCACAAGACTGCTTGCTTTCCATTATCTTTAAAATAGAGTCTTTCAAAGCATGATGAACAAACTGTGTAGCAGTGGCTTTCATATACTGCTCCATCAAGGTGCTTGCAAGTGTTGTGGCTCGAAATAGGGTAGTGGCTTCATCTACACAAATATTTACATTAGAAGATTATTTGTAAAGGACTGACCTAATGTGACCAAATTGGAAGTTAAGTGAATTCATTTTACCTCAAAAGGAATAACCACTTAAACGTACTTTTTGCATGCAGCATTGAAGTACTAATTACAGTGACATCCTATGCTTCTACAGACTTAACTCTGTAAGACTTTCATATGTATTACCTAATTAGATCATAAACAGGAGAAGGGATTAACACTGCCATGTTCATATGGAAAAATGAAGTCTCAGAATTGTTATATGTAAGATCAGTTAGACAGCTAGTGACAAAATTAGGACCACAAATCAGCTTTCCTGCCCATTGACCCCATGCTTTGAAACTTTGGGGTTTATTTACAATTAAGGATATAACACTAAATCCCAGTTTAGATTAATTTATTAGCTTAAAACGTGTCTACTGAGTTTCAGTAAAATTTTAATGAAATACAAATGCTACAGAAAAGATAAACTCAGTGTAAAATAAGGACCACCATTTTATCTATTCCTTGACAAATCTATATTTTGTGATGACAAGGAAATAGTTCTAAACTTTACTATTTATTTGGGGAACCTAGAAGCAAGAACTATTACTGAATCAAAGTGCTGGGTGGCGGGGGGGGGCGTTGGGGGGGGCCGGTGGATTATTTTGTAAGCCATAAAAGCACTGTGAGTCCAGCAGCTTGGGAACTCTACCTATCTATAAAAGTTAGAAATAAAATGCAACTGACACCCGGCTTCTGTGAAATGAATAAATAAACAAGACCTGTAATCCTGGCACTTTGGGAGGCCGAGGCAGGCGGATCACCTGAGGTCAGGATTTCAAGACCAGCCTGGCCAACATGGTGAAACCCCGTCTCTACTAAAAAATAAAATAAAAATTAGCCGGGTATGGTGGCATGTGCCCGTAGTCCCAGCTACTCGGGAGGCTGAGGCAGGAGAATCGCTTGAACCCGAGAGGTGGAGGTTGCAGTGAGCTGAGATTGCACCACTGCACTACAGCCTGGGCGACTGAGACTCCATCTCAAAATAAATAAATAAATAAATAAACAAGAGAATACAATTAAATATGCCAGACAATCAAGCACTATGAGCCATTGATGTAGACACAGATACCACTTTCTTGTGGCTTCTAGTACTTATCTGCCAAACTCTGCATTAGAAATATCAGCTCCCCATAGTAACCAACATAATCAGAACTGATATCCAACTGCAATTTTTAATGAGGGAAAACAGAATAACTTACCTTGCAATATAATTTAACGATTTAGTATATTCAGAGATAGAGTCCATATATCCTTGATATAAAATCTAAACCCAGTTTCTTAAAGTATCACACTAATATAGCCATACTATACCTTCCATGCTTATTTCTCTGTCATTTAGTGTGCATAACAACAACGATTCAAGCTTTTCGTGAAGAAAAATCCTCAGTAGGATGCTGGCCAATAGTGTTCGGTCTTGTCCACATACATGTGATAAAGCATAGACTACATGAAGTTCCTTTTGCAGTATAAGCTAAAATGACATTTTAAAAGACTGTTTAAAGTACATAGCATTAAGCATGCTCCATGAGACTAACAAGAAATATGTTCTTTCACAAGTTCTTATATTTAAAATGATGTCCCACTGAATAAATTTATTTAAAATAGAATGAATTCGTAATCTACCTATTTCTACCAAAATCACACTATAAAACAAGGTTTTAAATCTTTCTCTGGTGTCAGTGTGCTACTAAGCTATGAATTACTATGTTTAGCTTAATAGATTTTTTATTAAATGTTAAATGTTTCTGTTAATTCCAACAAAAACAAGATTGATAAATAACTTAATACCTCTTTAAATTCACTGTACTCTTCTTCTGGCATGATTTTTTCCATAGAGTATCGTGCTCGAACACGCAGGGACCCTGGTTCAATACCTTTTAATGGTATATGGGAGCTGAGCAGAAACCATTCATCTGTGGCATGCCCTTTCTGTAATCGGCTCAACTGGCAGCGCATAAATACTTGGGAAGAAAAACAAGCAATTATTGTCTAAAAAGATAACATGATAGTCATGCAAGTAAATTTTTCTGGTGTTCAGTCTTCTCTATGGTGTTAAATGCTTTTCATTAAAGGAGTTTTCAATAACATCACAAATTCAATATTTAATTGCTTCATTCATTTACTGAATGTCTACTGTGCACTAAACTCTGATAGGTAGGGAGTATAGAGATGATTGAGATGTGGTCTTTGAGTTGCATAGAGGTCAGTTTAGTCAATAAGGCAAGAAATCAATTATGTTTCAGCATTAAGTGCTGTTAACAGTGGTGAATGCTATTCGAGTACAGATTAAATAATACCTAATTCAGCCTGTGGAGGTGAAAACTCCACTTTAAACAGGTAACCCTTGAGCTGACAAGATCTGGAAGTGTAGCTAAGAAGAAAAGTAGTGCAAAAAGAAAAGAGAGCACTTAAAATATAAGGTATGGCCTTCCTTCTGTGTCATTACTGTGGGGTTTGGATTTTATCGTAAAAGTAATGGAAAACTAAAATTACTACAAAAAATTACAGAATAAACATTTTATAGAGGAATATTCAGGCTTTAATCTGTCTGTTAATACATATCACTTCCTTCCCTAAGCCTGAGTGTTAAGAAGGTATTAACCTAATTCACCCTGATGTGAACTGGTAAATCCCACTGTCAACTGCTTTAGAGCAGTATGGAAGGAGTTGTGCTGCTGAGGACAGGAACTGGAAGCCTTTGACTACCAGAAGTGAATAAATGATATATTCAAGTTTAAGGGAAATTTTTAAATAGAATACTTTTTTACTAATATGCTAATGTAATCCCAGCACTTTGGGAGGCTGAGGCAGGCAGATCACCTGAGGTCAGGAGTTCGAGACCAGCCTGGCCAAAATGGTGAAACCCCCGTCTCTACTTAAAAAAAGTACAAAACTTAGCCAGGCATGGTGGTGGGCGCCTGTAGTCCCAGATACTCAGGAGGCTGAGGCAGGAGAATCGCTTGAACCTGCGAGGTGGAGGTTGCAGTGAGCCAAGATCACACCACTGCACTCCAGCCTGAGCAACAAGAGCAAGACTCCATCTCAAAAGAAAAAAACGGAAAAACCTAAAAAGTAGAAAGAAGGGATGAGGGCAAGCCCTACAAAAAGACCACTGTAATCATTTTCTTATTCTTCCTATTCATTGGAGAAAGGAGGGTGGCTAGATACTTTAATCTTAATTGCCTAACAGTATGTACGGTTGAACCGTGTTGGTCTTTTTCTTTCTTAGGTATACTCTTTCTTGATAATCAATACTTTAAGATAATCAATACAATAATGCAGAAAGAAACTATCTCAAATTATACTACGTGTATTTCTGATTTTTTTTTAAATTTCTATTTCAAGACTTTCATTGTGAATTTTAAAAGTATATAAAACATGCTTTTTCTATTTTAGAAAGTTTCTGTATCAACTTACAGATATCAGGATCTTTGCTTTTCTTTGTTTTATTACTGAGAGTTATTTCAAATCTATTGATGTCAGGAGGAAGATCACTAAAGGAGCAAGGAGAAAAAGAATTAACAAAATGATCTGGCATCAAACTACCTTATTTCTTTAGTTCTAGTATCAAATAAACCCCCATTTCTGCCAAAAAAAAAAAAAAAAAAAAAGTGTGCTAGACCTAAAACCAGATTCACAACGTATTTTATTATTTGGTATACAGAAGACACGCAAATTACACACTTTTCCTACCATCTTTAACCTCCTAAACTAATAATTCATTCAACTAAGTACTGGAAACCCTAGTAAACATTCTGTATGTGTGGATTAGTAAAGTTTTTTGACTTGCTAATAATTCATGTTAATAACTAAGTGGAAAAACCAAGGGCATAGCACTTCACAAATAAAGGTAAACAAACACAACAGAAAAAAAATATATATATATAGCTATTAGGACACCTGAATATGGTACCTTGTTCTGATGGTTTAGAGACCAAAAAAAAAAATAGAAAGAAATGCAATATGGTAAAAGAAAATGATTAATGTAATGATAAAATAAGACTTACTCAAAGACAAACTCTTCTGACCACACTGGGTTTTGCCCTTCCCTTGCATGAGTTTTTGCTACTTGGACACTATTCAGGTAGATGTTACAATATGGATTAGTAAAATGTTTTACTGGGAGTTTATGGGCTTCTTCAATATGTAAAACAAGGCTGCTGACCTAAAAAAAAAAAAAAAAAAAAATTACCCCAGATTTCTAGAATTGCACATTTCAAAAGCAATTACTCTAAGATACAAAGCCAAAAATAATGATTTATTTTCCCCTTTTTTCAGAAAATACGAGCTTTGGTTATATTTTTCCTTTATATATGACATACTTAAAACATTCAAACATTTAAAATAATTCTTCCCACCTAAAAAGATAAAACAATGCAATTTTATTTTACAAGTTATTTCTCCCACTACATACTTGGAGAAATAATGAAATACATCTTTTCTACCATAAAACAATGATAAAGAGAAAATGAAGTTAAGAAAATTCTTTACTAATATAAGTAAACAACTGTCACTACTCAAATCGAAATCCCGTATGTTATATAATATTTATCTGGAAGATTCTATTTCTATAGAAGAGTTCCACAGCTAAACACTTTTAAAACACTGACCTTACCTTCTTATTTTACAGGAAAGGATACAAACCTAAAGAAACTAAGTTATTTGTCAGTTTGGATGCCAAAACTTACATCATCTACCTTCTAGTATCAGGTCCTCTTTCTCTCTTGCCATATACTACTTGTGTGGCCTTGGACAAATCTGTCCCTCTAAGCCTCATCTTTCTAATATGTAAGTATAAAGTCTACACTACAGGTTGTAGTAAGGATTACAAACTAGTTATCCCTCAGTTATCTGTGGGGGACTGATTTCAAGACCCTCCACCTCTCTCTCCTGGCAGATAACTAAGCCCAAGATGCTCAAGTTCCATATAGAAAATGACGTAGTATCTGCATAAAATCTATGCATGCCCTCCTGTATGCTGTAAATCATCTCTAGATTACTTGTAATACCTAATACAATGTGAATGCTATGTACATAGTTGTTATACTGTATCTTTTTATTGTATTTTTTTCTGAATAGTTTTGACCCATGGTTGGTAGATTACAGTGATGCAGAACCCATGAATAGAAAGGGCCAACTGTATATGTAAATCACTAAATCTCACTGCCCACTGATACATAAAAAGTGTTTGAGATGTTAGCTATGATTATGTTAAACCTGCAAATGTCAGTTTAATGGCTCAAGTTTCATACAAAATACAACTTGCTCTTATTTGCAAAAATCCAATCTGATTTTTGATAGCTTACAAAATGTTACAATGTTATGAAGACATGGCGATTGTGTGTCTACTTAAATTTCCCTGGCTAAGAGCCAGACTTTGGGTTACAGGGACTATTTAGTCACCTAAATGTCAACCATTATCCACTCCCAGTAGAACAGTATGTTAATCACTCAGCTTATCAGATATTCACATGAAGAGAACAGGAGACACTTTGGTCAGTAAATATTGTACTCAACTTTCTTTAAAACCTCGAGAATGTCAAAATTTGCCTAACTTCTTCCAATATATAGGGATTACTATAAAGAAAAAAAGCCAAGAAATGGAGGTTATAAAGTTACTCTTGTAAAGGCAAAAAAGAGAAAGCCTAGCTTAACTCTCCACAACTCCAAGTATAGGGCATGTTACAGTTTCAAATAAGATTAAATATTTCCTAAGAGTTAAGCAGTAGGTTTTAAAAGCTGTTCTTCAAAATGAAAATCCCAAAAAAGTTCATTGAGATTTGTGCTATAAATCTGATGATCTTTTCAATGTTCTACTTTTTTGAAAAAGGCCAAAATAATTTTTTAAAGGAAAATTAAGTGCCCAACAGAACAGTTTCTGCTGTGTTGGTTTAGTATTGTTATTTAAAGTGGAAGAATAATCTTTCTTATGTTTTCAACATTTGGCATTTTGGACTAAGAAAGAACATTCTCTTTCATAAAGAAGTAACATTTTCCTGCTACTAAAGCAAGTGGCAGCATGGCTTAACCCCTCCTAAGATATGATGTCCAAAACAGTTCAGATAAAAATAAAATAAAAAGAGCGAAGCGTTAGAGCAAAATGTGACAATTAAAAATCAAAGAAAATTAAGCTTCACCTGACGAAGGCGTTTATTGGATGTCCCTGGACTACTTTTCCGTAAATTGCAAAATGCCTGCAGACCTTTCATCCAATCCTACAAAGAAAAAAAGCATTTCAAAGAAATATACACTAGTTTATTTGGTTTCCAAATCATCAGTTAGGTTTTTTTTTTTTTTTTTTTCAAATTCAACAATTCCTTCCTTCTCTAGACTGCCCTTTCGTTTCTCGGACTATATTGCACTTTATAACAATAACCAATAATAAAATAATAAATAATAAAGTAATAACAATAAAACAACCAAAACAGTTGTAATTCTGTATAAATCTTTGTTTGAATTTATGTATTAAACACATCGAGTGGCCATTAATTAGCCAAAAAATCAAATTTACATGAAAGAAACTGTTTCTCCCAAACATACTACCTTGGGGAAGTTAACTGTCAAGTATAATTAAGCTGTTACACTTGAGGCAAGCTTAGGTGGAATTTGATACATTTTTTGAGAAGGGGAGAGGGCTGATTCTAAAACCAACTGATAACGTTATGACTGATCCCATGACAAGCATGCTAATCTATACTTTAGGCCACGATACAGGCAGAAATGTATAAGGGGATTTGGGTTATTTTTAAGCTTTTAAATATAACATTAGATTTTAAAAATCATTTTAGCCTAATATTCAAATCAAATTGCAGCCATATTTTTTAAATGTTTAGTGCTTTGGGGGAAAGAAGAGAACTAAGGTTTATTAAAAATAAATCTAAATATTCACTTTGGTTTTTACATGTTTCTGGAAAGCTGTGTTCTATTGCTTTATTCAATTATGTCTTTAGTTTGTTGGCTATTTCAGTGAAGCTGAACTTTATCAATATTTAGAAACAGTCTTTATATTACAGCAAATTAAAACCAAATCAGTTACCATAGGTTTTTGAAATAGAAGAGAATAACCAGAGACCCCCACAGCCCAACAAATCGACAAAAACTGGAAATACCATTTATGGAAATATATAAATATTATGTATAAATATATTTAAAACATTCTAAGGCTGCAAAACATGCTGAAATGTCACTATGGTATGTGACACATTTTTATTCAGAAAGACGGACGATGGTAAAATGATTAGAAAATAGGATACTGAAGTTAAAATTTCTAACTCAATTTCTAACATTTAAAAAAATCATGTAAGTTACCAAAATGTTTTGAGCCCTACCTTTCTCGTCTAAAACTTAGGGATACATAGCCATAAAATTTTATGTGCATTACATGTGAAATGAGCATTTAAATGAGATATTTTATAAAGATGTGAAATACGACATTCAGTTACAAGCTACAAAACACAGTGGCTCATTCAAGTTTATTCTGTGAGTCTCATGCTAGGATCCAGTTTTAAGGGCATCTTCCTCATATCTAGGGTTGGCAAATTATATTTCCAACAAAGCCACTTTCACTTCTTAACCACGTTTAAGTTCTTTCATTAGAGTATAAGCCGAAATTTAGCCATATTTGTGTAAAATACGACCATATACCCCAGAAGTATTAGGGTTCAAAGAAAGCAAAAAAAAATTTTAAGAGACAGTATCTCAGTCTGTTGCCTAGGCTGGGGTACAGTGTCTCAATCTTACTCACGGTAACTCAAACTCCTGTGCTAATGCAATCTTCCTGCCTCATTCTATCCAGTGGCTGGGACTACAGGCATGAGCCAGAACACCCAGCTAATTTTTTACTTTTGTTATAGAGGTGGCGTCTCCGTTTGCTGCAAAATATTTTTTAAAGAGTTTTTTTCTTTAATATTATTTCTTCACAAAATTACTTAATAGAAGCTGTAAGAAGGACACTGCACATGGATCAATAGCTAATCTAAAGTAGACATTATATGTAGACTTGGCTTGGAGAACAGATTCCTAAAATCTCTTTCCTTGTGTTGACTGACTTTTATTTTCAGACATGGAGTTCAACCAGTGAAGAAGAATAATTAATGCCTGTTACTAACTGGCTTACCTTTGGATTGTACTGAGATTATCTACAGCCTTTATGCAGAGAGGATTTTAAACGAGCATTCTCAGTTGGACTCAACATCATAGAGTATTTAAAGGTCAATTTAAAATGGAGTTTTCATTCCTAATAACCCTTCACTGTGTTTGTTTCTGCATTTCTTTCAGAAAACTTTTTACATATGAAATCTCTTTCCTTAAAATAAGAGATGATTAGATTTCAGGGCTTCTATCACTTTATCTTGAATGCAATCATTTTCTATTTCAGTTAATAAGAAAACATGGGCTAACATAAAAGTTTACAGTGGTTGAAGAAACAGTACTCTTACCTCTGCTTGTTCTGGAGTTTCTCCTGCAAAGTAAAAGATGTAATGTTCTTCGCTAAAGTGCTGAACTACTATCTGAAAACAGTTTGGCCTTTAAAATAAAAACAAAAATTATTAGGAAGCTTAACAAAAAGCAGCAAAATATTTATACCAGCTTCCAAAACACAATAAATAACATAAAATTATAATTCTTAAGAGAAATAATACTCCACTGTACTAGATTATTAAAAAGAAGTCAGCTGTATATATTTTAGAAAACTTTATGTCAGCACTATTAAAATTTTATCAGTGTTTCAAAGTGTAAACTAAAGCAATTTCAATTAATTGTAAAAGACATTAGAAATGAAGTTACAAATTGAAGCTGAATTGCTACAACTACACGTAACAGCTAATCTGAAAAACTTTATATGCACTGGAAAAAGACTAGAAATGTTCTTAGACCAAAAATGTTCTAAGTAATTATCTCTAAGGAGATTGCAGGTGATTCTATATTTTCAAATTTTTCTAAACTGATCATTTTTCTTCACCTGTTGAAATGGAAACATCATCTCCTTATACATATGGTGTTCTAGAGTTTAAGTGAACAGCTGTGTACAACAAATGTTCTTGTCTTCCTTTAGTATTATTATAAATCATTTGATACCACTTTTGAAAATGTGCTATCTTTCCAACTAGACTTGAAAATACTGATAAAATCTTTACTAAGGGCCTGCATGTTTTTGGAACTCAATAAATGTTACTTCTATTTCCTGCTTTAAACAAAGATTTTATATCATGCTAATGTTAGGCGGCCATAGCAAAAATACACAGAGGACAGGCTTAACACTTATTAAAGATAAAGACTATCTTTTCATGCTTTGAGAATGTCCTAAAAATAATCATGGAAAATAGGAATTGGAAACTCCCAATTCTAAATATTGCCTGTATCAGACTAACCATCCTAGTTGGGTAAAATTTAAAATATTAATACAAAACAAAAAAAACAACTGTTTGAAAGCACTGGAGAACAACCAAAGCAGCTAAGATTTGAGGAGCCAAGATCATACTATAATGAACCCGACATTCTCCACAGCTTTTCCATTCAAGGCAGTTGCCAATTCCTAAGCTGTGTAGCTGAGATGCTAAGCAGAAAATAGTAGCTAAAAGGCTAAAAAACTAACTACAAATCCAGTAGTTTGACAGTGCTGGGAGGGGGAAAAAAATGAATTTCAGGCTTTCCACTGAGACCCCTGAAGGGCTATGCCTTCATGATAAGGGCAAATCAGAAATGGAACAGCCTTTACAAGATGTACTATCCCTAACTATCCGTAAGAACAATTCTTTCTGGACATAGTAACATTATTATCCATAGTTTCCATAGTTTTTCATGTACAATGTTTACCATTCAATCAAAGTAAGTAGACCCTACAGGCATCAGGATTAAATGGCTAAAAGTTGCTGGGATTACAGGCGTGAGCCACTGTGCCCAACCCTAAAAGAAAAATCTGTTTTCTAAATGAGAGACTTGAGTTTAGTTCTCATTAACATAACTTTTTCATACTAGGTTTCAGACTTGGTATCATTAAATATAATTCATGACAAAGACTTTTTTAAATGTCTTCATATTCTTTTAAGTCACCTTCAACAAGAAACTGCACAAGAAACAAGTTACAACTTCATAGCAAGTGACAAAAGTATATTTATTGCTTTTCCCCATACCAGACAGAAACTCCTTTCTTGTTACTAACCAGAATAGGAATCATTCAGAATCTTCAACTTGTACTTCAAGGATCTGATCCTTCTTTTTACTCTAGCAGTTCTTTCTCTTTTACTGTCAAGTGTAATGTGGACCTTTCTTTTGATTGTGCCAACAGATTTCCAATCTAACTGCATCTGTTCATATAAACTAATGCTAAAGCTTTTCTTCAGTTTTACAGATATTGCTATATTCCTCTTAATACTTCCTTAAGATTCATATAATTCCAGTTTTAAGTATCACTAGTGAATCATTTTTAACTTCATTTTTCCCAGGTTGAATTTCTGCCTTAAATCCATAAACTGTTAAAACACGTATCTTTTTGTATTGTACATATAATTTGACGAAGTTTACTCATTCTTCAGTAAACCTGCAAAATGAGAATCATTCCCCAAAAGTTTTTCTCCTGTAATCATAAACTTTTATCAAAACTTTTCTTTTGGACAGCTAACATACTTCAGCATCCAACAGTAGGTATTTTGATTCCACTTGTCACATAAAACTGAAAACGCATGCAACTGAAGCAGCTTAGATTTTATTACAGCCTCCATTTCATTCTATTATTTAATATGGAATTCAGGTCTACAGACAAACATATATATAATCTTGACATAAAATCTTTAAATGTTCCTATCATGAAGGCTCATCATCAGTCATTAACTAGCATTTCCATAGGACCTTCGTTGTTTCAAAGTATTAAAGAAATACATTTAACAAAATGTATTTTTTTCGGGGCCTAGTGAGTGAGTTACATTTTTTTTAAATTATTTTTCATCTTACGAGTCTAATGACTTGCCAATGTTAGTCACCAAATTGCCCTTATTGGGGGAAAATTAATATCAGTACATTAAGGCTAATTATAAAGTAGTAAAAATGAAAAATATATCAAATTTATTATGTTCTTTTCAAGAACCTCCTTATATATTTTACAACGATAATTACAACAATTTTAACTTCCCTGTTAATTGAAAGAAATGTAAGAAACAAAATGAGACATTTCTGCTTGAACATAAAAAGTAGCTTCATGATGATTAACAAGCTGTGAATAAAGTAATATTCAGAGTACCTGGATGATTGAACAAGAAAGTAGGAAGTACTGAAGTATAGCCACTATAAAAAGCTCTCTGTCTCCAAGTGTTATGTACCAATTCTTTTGCCCCAATAAAATAATGAATTGGAACAGTTTATACAGGGATCATATGATTTCAAGTGTTATAATTTTTGAAATGTAAAACATCTGTTAAATACTTGTACTACAATAGGATTTTACAACCACTAGTATCTCAAGGGACACCTACACTGATTAATGGAACACTGGTTAGGAAGCTGTGCTTAACTATCCAAATAAATTCATACCCATCCTCCAAGAATCAAGAACCACCTATTTCATATTACTGATCTCAATGAAGTTGTTCCCAAAATATCATCCGACTTTTACTGTTTTAATTGTTTTCACGATAATAAACTACATTTAGTAGTGAATAGTGTCGTCTCCAATATCCATTTCACCCATACATATGGTAAGTAGAGCAGCGTCACTATTTGGGTGAGATCACTTCTAGCAACAGATCTGGGCACAAAAGGGCCTCCTCATTCTATCGGGATAATCCCATTCCTTTTGCTACCTCAGGTAACCTAGAACTAAAAATTGGTTGAGAGGTGGCTCAACAGAGTATTTTCAAGATTTTTAATAATTATGGGAGTGAATGCTTATGGCCCTTTCTCTGGTGCTGTTTGCCACCTTGCTACTATGTAGGGAACTGGTTTGAGGAAGGATTCAACCCACAAGAAGGGTGCAGAGTAGAACTAAAGAGAAAAGCCAGAGACCTGAATCAACCACATTTGAAGGCTAAGATTCTCAGGTTCTGAAAAAGGGGCAGAAAAATCTCAAGAAATCCTGTCTCGCACAATCTGTGTTTTTTGGAACAACTCTTTATGAGGTATCAGAGAGTATTCAAGGACAAAAAAAAGGGTATCTTTGTAAAATGAATTTATGAAGTAATTCATACTATTTTAGAGATTCACAATATAAACACTAGCTAAGAATACAAAAAGCCTTGCTATATATAAGTAAAACTATTTGTTCAATCAGCATTCCCCAAACCTATCTGATCATTTTAAAAAACTGTCAAAATCACAAATAACACTAATGTGATCTCCTAAACACACTCTGAAAAAAGAAATGACAAGGCTATATATTTTACAGGTATTTCTCTTAAGAGAAATATTTCAACAGGATAAAACGTAGATTTGCCTCACAGAAATGCCATCCTGCAGCAGAAAAACAAGCTGTTGAAACATTTGTTTTAACTGCCTTTTCTCTAACTAATTGTGACAATAGGTAATAAAAGTGGTAAGTACATCTAAAAAGACTGGGATGGATTACTGATAATACTAATGGTGAAAGGTAAAAGGCTGTTGTTCTTGAGCAAAAATCCAGATGTAATCAAGAGCTGGATTTGTCCTCTGATGTTTAGGATTCAGCTTATACATTTATATTCATTTTTTTAAAACCAAGAAATCAATGTAAGAAGAATTTTTTTTTTTAATTTCAAATACATTTTTCCTATCAAGACAATTTTAAGATTATTTTTTAACGTTAACTTTTCTCAAGAACTTGCTTACAGAGTTAATGGCAGAATTGAGTGCACCTAGTACTCTTGGGTACACTGAGTTAAAGCATGTGAAAAAAACAGAGGAAAGATGACAAAGACTCAAAGTCAGTCACTCAAAAGATTGCTGGTGGGGGCAGGGAGAAAACATGCCTTATACTACAGGAAATGTCATGCCAAAGATTTCTATGCAATACAATGGAGTAGACTTTATGCATATGTTAGTGTAAAATTAAGCAAGGAAGGCAAAAATTACCTAGAAAGTACATCTACTACTGTTAGAAGGTAATTTTAGGGCTCTCAAAATTGGTTTGCTTTGTTTATACCCACTATTTTATTACTAAGACAATCCCGAAAGAAAAATAGGAAACCAGTCTCTTACCTGCCAAAGAGACTATCGTGAACGACATAGACAGAACATACACTGAGATCTATTAATCCTTTTGGTTTGGTAGCTCGTTTTTCGCTTTCAAAATAAATAAGCTGGGCATCACTACCCTCTAAGATAAAATATAAATTTTTCCAACGTTTTCCTTTGCCTGTTAAAAAAATAATAATAATTATTTTCTCTTAGCCAAATAATTGCGAAATTCTACACATTATTAAAATTAGTGTTTCTAAAAATATGAATCAATTTTTATTCCAAAGCTTATGTAATATGCCAATTCTTACATAATGAGAAAATGCCTGTAACAAATCTATACAAAAATGCCTTTTGTTACATTACTTGTTTTAATCACAGAGTAAATGTTGAGAATACTTTATATCTTCAGAGATTTCATCATGAGGAAATCGTCAAAATTCTTGTTTTGGAGTAATTCTTTAACAGTCTTCAGGAAAAAATTCTTCCACTAAAGCACACCCCCACCCACAATTCCCCAACATGTCTTTATGTCAAATTGAGGTAAATCTGTAAAATATCAATACTATGAATGTGCTATGTGCCATAAAGAGTTCCTCAAAAAAAAAAAAAAGAGAGAAAGAAAAAGAAAAACCATGGGCTGAAGAAACATTCTGGTTGGAAATATAGACTTTTAAATATACCTACACCCTAAATTTTGAAGAATGCTTATATATGGGCTCTAAACAAGTGTCAGTTACTAATAACTCATGTCAAAACTTATTAAATATATATCACAATAAGTTCGGAGCTCCATATTTACAACATCTCTATCAAATGGGTTAATGATGAAAGTCTGAACTTACTCTTTTTCAGAAGATAACCTTTCTTAACAATATTTTTATAGAAGGCATCCTTTGTTTTACGACGGATAGTATTATAAATTTCCTTGCCATCCACTGCGTCATTGAGTACTTGTTCTTGATCCTGAATTTTAAAAAACATTAAAATTATTTCATACATTCTTGATGGAAATGAAGTAAAAAATCTATAAAATTACCAATTAAAAGCCAAAGTGCTTAAAATACCAAAATCTAGATATACATAACACATAAATGATTTTTTGCTTTCCAAAGAAATTCTCAGAAATGTTTCCTTATAATTTCGAAGAACACAGACAACGTTCACAGATTTCCTTGCCAGTCCTAAGAACAACTAATAAGTTGTCTGTTTCCATGGATACCTAATAAACTATTTTCAAATATAGTCAATTATACTTTACAGCAAATAATGTTTTAAAAACATAAACTTGTCACAGCATAACTGGTAAATTAGGACCCAATAAAAAAAATAAATTCATGTTTGCTTATGCACAGTTGTGTCTGTGAGAAATGCTAGGTGAATACAGACAACAGTACCCAGGTGAACTAAGACATGAGAATGAACAAAACATACTTCGAATACCTAACAGTTCCCTCAATCCACTAAGTGTGTCACATTCCACACCCATGCATCTGCAGCTGGTGTTAATAACCCTGATTTCAGATAATCTTCCTCTGCCAATCTGCAACATTCCCATGCTTCAACCCTACCAATGGCCATTTCCACATGTAAACTTCAGGTCTTTCTTCAAGGTAAAATGCCATATTTATTGTAGTATGTACATATTTATTAAAAAGAAAATATAAATATATAAAATTAAGCAACATGTTTATATTAGGTTCTTTCTTGATGTATCATTGATGAAATTTCTAAGTGTTACACCCTTAACCTCACTTTTCCCAAAAGCCCTGTGGTTTTGATTGCCTGATTTTGCATAATGCTATGATTTTTAGGAATGTATATGTTACATTTTAGCAGAACTTACATTAATTGCTAAATCCCCTGAGAAAAAGAATTATATCAGGATGCCTTTATCATGATCTTTCCAGAATGAATGAATCTTCAATTTTACTATTAAGGTCAGTTGGACTGTTTTAGTTTTCTGGTTTCCTTTTTGAGTAGCTCTTAACTATTTTGCAAGGATTAATATTTTATGACTTTTAGTCCATCTTACAAACTTCATGGGTCCATTCAATCCTGTTATAAATCTAAGTTATGCTGTGGGATTTTCACAATCCTCTCTCTCCTGTATCTTGAAATATTATGCTGTTTCATCATCCTAGGAACTATTTCATCATTACTCAGAATTATTCCCAAGTTTATGCTAAAAAATTACTAAAATAATAAGAAAATAGAAGAATGAATTGCCTACAGCAGGGTTGACAAACTATGGCATGCAAGCTAAATCCAGTCCACCACCTGTTTTTTATAC
Organism: Mandrillus leucophaeus; assembly: GCF_000951045.1. NCBI lineage: Eukaryota > Metazoa > Chordata > Mammalia > Primates > Cercopithecidae > Mandrillus > Mandrillus leucophaeus. The sequence goes on along the minus strand of NW_012101887.1, from coordinate 400,171 downwards.
ATAAAGTTTTATTGGAACACAGCCATGCTCATTCCCTAACATGCTGTCTGTGGTTGCTTCCAGATAAAAAGACAGACTTTAGTGGACACACTAAATGAACTGCAAAACCTTTTACAGGAAATTTTTGCCAACCCCTGGCCTAGATAATATAACTGAAATAAATCATCTGTATTGCTTCACTCTGGGTGTTTTCGTGTCTCTGTGTGTGTGTGTGTGTTTTAACTGTGTTGCAAAGTATTGCAGCGTCTTTTGTAAAAATATAAAAGGCCATCTTTGCTTTATTTTTAGCTTTGATTGATCGTACTTAAAATATTCAGAACTCTTTATTTTCTGCTCATAAATGATAAAGAGAAAAAAACTGATCCAGGAAGATATCTGGCAATTAGAAAAATCAGAAAATGAATGCAAAGAAATAGCACTCTAGACTCTACCATGATGGCAGAATTGATTTTGATAAATCTCAGACTGTTTTTCAGGTGATGATATATTTGAATTTTCTCAAACTCAAGAATCACTGAGTGAACCACATTACTTCTAAGGGGAAAAAAAGGAAATACGATGTTCTCATCTGGTTAGTTATTAAATAGGAAGAATGTCGTCATGCAATATTTTGTGATAACCTGGATTATCCTGTTCGGCTAAAAAGAAATGAGACTATTTAAATTTTTGTATGTACATCAAAATTTACTTAATATGACTTGTGAATGGGCAAATATTAAAGGCCCTTTGTAAAAAATTACTGAAAGTAAACATAGAAATTTTAAAATTCACTGGATTGATCACTCTTATAAACAACGTTAATTGCTGTTTTAAAATCTAAACAAAAATATTTTACAATTATGGAGCAAAGGACACTGTACTCTCCAACAAAATTATGAGCCATCAAAGTTTTCAAAAGTACTGCATTTTGCTTGCGCCTTTAATCCCAGGACTTTGGGAGGCTGAGGCAGGATCATCTGAGGTCAGGAGTTCAGGACCAGCCTGGCCCACATGGTGAAACTCTGTCTCTACTAAAAATACAAAATTAGCTGGGCGTGGTGGCGCGTGCCTGTAATTTCAGCTACATGGGAGGCTGAGGCAAGAGAATCGCTTGAACCCAGGAGGCGGAGGTTGCAGTGAGCTGAGATCGTGCCATTGCACTCTAAGCCTGAACAAAAAAGAGCGAAATTCTGTCTCAAAAAAAAAAAGAAAAAACTACTGCATTTTGATAATACAAAAACAAGAAAGAATCATAAGCTAGATTGCAATAGTGATGTACTTAAAATCTAGAATTGATATGATAGATATAATGCAAGAAGAACCAAAGTAATTACAAGTAGAACTTATTAGACATGTATCTGATTTAAAATCTGGAATCAGAATTTACAAGATGGCTGTGTTTCAGGTCTGTGCACAAAGGGTGAAGAACTGTTAGTTGCATTGAAAATACTGTCCATTTCAGGTACGTAAGCCTTCCTAGACATGAAAACATGGAACAAAAATTTGGGTACGCTACATTTAAATTCTTATTACATTTTCCAATGCAGTTGTTTTTGGATCATACCCTGATTCTTGGTGATGCGAATTATTTGTAAAATGACTTAGGAATATAAAAAAATTAAAAGGGTACACTGGACCATGATGTTACAAATAGTGATGACTTTTTTTTACTTTCCTGTTAATACAGATTTGTATTTACCAAATCTTTAGTTCAATGGTGATGGCACTTAGTATTAGCTGCAGAATGGAACATTCTTGGAGTCTGTCATTTAAAACATGTAACCACACTAATATTTGGATTTAAATACTTGATTCCAAGATGCTCTATATAGGTCATTTAAAAATCATATGAAAGTGGGGACTAGTCCACAAATCCTAAAGGATTCCAATGCACTAGATGATGCTATAGGCAAGAACACAACTTCACTTTTCAAGTCCTAGTAAATGATAGGAGAAAGCCTTCTCTGTGTGTTCCTTTTCTCAGCCCGAGAGAGAGATCTTAGATTTTTTACATTTCTCCCAAGGGAAGTTCAATAATCGGATTGGTGACAGTCTAACAGCCACTGAACCAAGCATTTCCCTAGAAGTTACATATGTAAGCTCCTGAAGGCAGACTTAACTTGCAGATCCTAGCTTTGTTACTTAATGTAGGAAAACACCATTTAATATATTAATTCAATAACTGTTTGTTGAGTCCCAGGCATTGCTGTAGTTCTTGAAATACATCAGTGAACAAATCAAAGACCCCTATCCTCATGGAACTTATATTCTAACCAGGGAAAGATTAAAAATAAACATAAATAAATAAATTGTACTGTATGTTAGAAGATAAGCGCTCTGCAGGGTTGAGCAAGTTACAGTGTTAATTAAGGTGTCTAGGTAAGTGTCATTTGCTAATTTGCTAAGTTTTGAGAAAAAACTTGAAAAATTTGTTAGGTTAGTGGATATCCAAGGGAAAATAATTTTGGACACAGTGAGCAGCTACAGCAAAGATCCTAAGGAAGGAAAGAGTCGAGTTCAGAAAATTAATGGACTGCCACTGTTGGGTCTTGTATGCCATTCTAAGGACTTTGGCTTTTATTCTGAAAGAAACAGAGAACATTTTCAAGTATTAAAACAGAGGAGTAACATGATCTGACATTTTAAATGGATCCCAGTGATAGCTGCGTAGCATGCAGCATAAGGGGACAAAGCTAGAAGCTAGCAGATTGAGGCAGATTCTGGTGGTGGTCATATTCTAGACATACTTTGAAGGCAGAGTCAGGATGATCTTCCTGACAGGTTAGATATAGAGTACAGAAAGAAAAAGAGAAAAACTGAGGATGATTTAAGTTATTTACTTAACCTCTCAGCTCTCAGTTGCCTTATCTTTGAAATAGGTGTCGTCATTATAGTGTCACCTTGGTAAAGTTGTTGAGAAAATTAAATGAATGAATATGTATAAAAAACAGTGCTTAAAATATAGTGCTCAAAAATGTAAGGCATTTTTATTATGGGGTGTATTGTCTCAAAAGGCCCCTTTTCTACTAATGCTTGTCTCGACAAGTGTTAATAGTTCCAGGAAGTAAGCAAACCTAGCTAGGACTCTGCTTTTTCTTAGCCTTTGCCAGCATCTTAGCCTGAGTCTGGGTACACAGGGTCACCTCATTGGAAGATAAGGTGATTTGCTAGCTAATCAATTCGGCAATTAGTAAAAACATTTTACTTGCTTTTGTACTAACAGTTAAAATCCTGCTTGAAGAATGAGTTTTATTATTCCCCAAACCTCTACTAAAACCTACTTTTCACCTCATGCTCCAAAATAATAGACCACAAATAGCACTTAATAGTTTCTGTGTAGCAATCAAATTGCTTTATAATCAATATTAATTATTTCTGAAGTATTCAAAGCATTACAGGCACTTTTGCAAAACCAACTGGAGGTTTGTTCAGTTATAAAACAGTAACACAAGAGTGAGGCATATTATGTATCTGAAGTAATTCTTAAAGCAGTCTTATACTGCAAATTTACTAGATGCCACATACTATTTCTCTCTCTTTTTTTTTTTTTTTTTTTTTGAGACGGAGTCTCATTCTGTCGCCCAGGCTAGAGTGCAGTGGCGCAATCTTGGCTCACTACAACCTCCACCTCCTGGGTTCAAGCGATTCTCCTGCCTCAGCCTCCAGAATAGCTGGGACTACAGGTGCATGCCACAATACCCGGCTAATTTTTTGTATTTTTAGTAGAGACGGAGTTTTCACCGTGTTAGCCAGGGTGGTCTTGATCAAAACTTAAATTAGAAAATTCTAAGTACAAATTCAGTATGGGGAAATGTATGATTTAATTTGGGGTCAAATAAAATCACTAATTCAAAGAGCCAAGGGGAATCAGAATTGAGGATACAGCAATGGAACTATATAGCAGGATCTGTCATCTGGAGGCAAAAGCATCTCTAATCCTGAAAAAAGACGCTAGCCGTGGTCTAAAAAGCACTCACCACATGTTATTTAAAACATAGACATATATAAAACATATATATTTGTGTGTGTGTGTCTGTGTGTAATATGTTCTGGCTACCTTCTCTTCCAATTATTCTGCAGTAATCAAAAATTACTCAAAAAGTGAAACAAGATGGATGTTAAAATAGCAGTATTTAGACAGGTAGAGAGGAAGACTGACATGGCGATAGGAAGGAGCACATTAAGGTGTAAGACATATTAGTAACAATACAGGCAAGAGTAAAGTAGGTACTTCTTGCTGAAAAGCAGATAATCATTCATTCAATCAATATTTATTGAATACCTAATGTCAGGTACTGTTCTAAGCACTGGGAAAAAAACAATGCAAACAAAAATCTCTGTTCTCATAGACCTTAAATTCTACTAGGAAAGCATGCAGGAACGAAGGAAAATATAGGCATACGTTGGAGGTATTTCAGATTTAGCTCCAGACCACCACAATAAAGCCAGCCATATGAATTTTTTGCTTTCGCAGTGCATGTAGAAGTTATGTTTACAACTATACTGTAGTCTGTTAACTGTGCAACAACATGTCTAACAATGTACACGTGTTAATTTAAAAATATTTTATTACTAAAAACTGTTGCAGCAGCCAAGGTGGCTCAAAACTGTAATCCCAGCATTTTGGGAGACCAAGGCTTGAGGCCAGGAATTCAAGACTAGCCTGGGCAACATAGCAAGACTCTATCTCTACAAAAAATATTAGCTAGGCACGGTGGTGTACACCTGTAGTCCTAGCTACTGGGGAGCCTGAGGCAGGAGGATTGCTTGAGCCCAGGAGTTCCAGGTTGCAGTGAGCTACAGTTGAACCACTGTATTCCAGCCTCAGCCACAGGGCAAGACCCTGACTCCAGAGGGGGGGAAAAAAAAAAAACTAACAATCATCTAGGCCCTCAGTGAGTCATAATTTTTATGCTGGTGAAGGGTCTTGCCTTGATACTGATGTCTGCTGAGTGATTAGGGCAGTGGTTGCCAAAGGTTGGGGTGGTTGTAGCAATTTCTTAAAAATGAAGTCTGCTGCATCAATTGACTCTTCTTTCACAAAAGAAATTCCCTAAAATGCTCTTTGATACCATTTTACCCACAGTTGAACTTCTTTCAAAACTGGAGGCATTCCTCTCAAACCCTCTTGCTGCTTTATCAAGTTAAGTTTATAGAATATTCTAAATCCTTTGTTTTCATTTCAATAGTGATCACAGGATCTTCACAGGAGTAGATTCTATCTCAAGAGACCACTTTCTTTTCTTATTCATAACAAGCAACTCCTCTTTCGCTCCAGTTTCATCACAAAAGTGGAGTAGTTCAGTCACATCTTCAAGCTCCACTTCCAAATCTAGTTATCTCGCTATTTCTACCACATCTGCAGCTACCTCCTCCTCAAAGTCATCTTGTAGTCTTGAGCCCCTCAAAGTTATCCATAAGAGTTGGAATCAGCTTCTTCCAAACTTCTGTTAATGTTGTTATTTTGGCCTCTGCCCATGAATCACAAATGTTCTTAATGGCATCTAGAATGATGAATCCTTTCCAAAGGGTTTTCAATGTACCTTGCCCAGATCCATAAGAAGAGTCACTATTTTTGGCAACTATAACATTATGAAATTATTTCTTAACTAAGGATTTGAAAGTCAAAATTACTCCTTGATCCGTGGGCTGCAAATACAAGCTGTGTTAGCTGGCATGAAAACAACAATCTCCTTGTACATCTGTATCTGAGCTCTTGATTGTAGAGTTGCATTGTCAGTGATCAGTATTATTCTGAAAAGAATCGTTTGTTCTGAGCAGTAGGTTTCAAAAGTGGCCTTAAAATGTTCAGTAAACCATGCTGTAAACAGATGGGCTATCATGCAGACTTTGTAGTTCCATTGACAGAGCACAGGCACAGTAGATTTGGCATAATTCTGATGCTCCTAGGATTTTCAGAATTGTCAATGATAACTGGTTTCAACCTAAAGTCACCAGCTGCATTAGCCCCTGAAAAGAGTCAGCCTGACCTCTGAAGATTTGAAGCCAAGCATTAACTCTTGCCATGAAAGACCTAGCTAACATTTTCAGATAGAAGGATGTTTTCTTTACACTGGAAATCTGTTGTTTAGCCACCTTCAACAGTTATCTTCTGGATAACTTGCTAGTTATCTTCTGGAAAACTAGCTAGATGTTCTGGGTAACCTGCTACAGTTTCTTTGCTTCACCTTACACTTTTATGTTATGGAGATAGCATCTTTCCTTAAATCTTATGAATCAACCTCTGCTAACTTTCAACTCTTGTGCAGCTTCCTCACCTCTGTCAGCCTTCACAGAACAGAAAAGAATTAGGACTTTGCTTTGGATAGGCTTTGGCTTAAGGGAATGTTATCCCTGGTTTAATCTTCACTCCAGACCACTCATATTTTCTCCGTATCAGCAATAAGTGTGTTTCACTTTATTATCATTCATGTGTTCAGTGCAGTAGCACTTTTAATTTCCTTCAACAACTCTTCCTTTGCATTCACAACTTGGCTGTTTGGTGCAAGAGACCTAGCTTTCAGCCTATTTTGGCTTTCACCATCCCTCCCTAAGCTTAATCCTTTCTAGCTTTTGACTTAATGTGAGAGACATGTGACTTTTCCTTTCACTTGACCATTTAGAGGCCACTGTAGGGTTATTAATTGGTCCAATTTCAATAGTGTTGTTTCTGGAGAAGTAGGAAGGCCCAAGGAGAGGAAGAGAAACAGAACCAGCCAGTCAGTGAAGCAATCAGAACATACACTACATTTATGGATTAAGCTTGCAGTCTTCTTCAGATGCAGTTCATGGCACCCCAAAACAATTGCAATAGTAACATTAAAGATCACTGATCACAGATCAACCTAACATATAATAGTGGAAAAGTTTGAAACATTGTAAGAATTACCAAAATGTGACACTAAGACACAAATGAGCACATGCTTTGGAAAAACAGTAGCAATAGACATCCTCGTTGCCACAAACCTTCAATTTGTAGGAAAAAAAAAAAACCTATCTTTGAAGCATAATAAGGCAATGCACAATAAAATGAGGTGTGCCTGTATGTTAAAATGTGGCAAGATTATGATTCTTGAATTTATATTTAGCTTCAGATTAATGATTCCTCATCCCCCTGCCTTCCCTCCCCCCCCAATTAACTGCAATAAGTAGTAAGTGTAACCACATGAAATGAACTTGTTAGGAGGAAACATCAAGAAACTAGGCACACTACAAATCACTGTACAACTGCAGCTGGGTACCCAAAACCCTTAATAATCCTTTATGTCCCTAGAATAACAGTACCTCCATTTTCCACTTAGGAAAATTATTAATCCATCTTTTGAAGCACCTTTTTCTAACTCCTGTTAAACCATTTCCCTACCATACATTTCAGAAAGTGCAATGAGGAAGAAACAGAAGCTAATCACCCTAAGCATTAAGCAACTAATATTTAACAGGCTCTCTTGCTCAAGGCCAATCTTTCCTTTTATGTTCTAGATTCTATTCATTTTTGTCTTCTCTAGGACCTTGTCCGTAAGATACTGCCACCACCCATCTCCCCATACGACATCACTCTCTTTACTACTATATAGTTTTTACTCAGAGTATACAGACATCCTCAAATTCTCTCACCATAAAACTACAGGCAAATAAAGAAAAAGTGTAAACCATTTTCTGCCCTAATCCTCCTCTGTCAGTATTTTTTATTTCCTTTTATTACTCCCCAGGCTTTAATAAGCCTGGCTGTGGTTTATCACTGCTGTCTCTACTTTTGCCTCCAAAAAACTCACTCCTGGACCTATTGCAACTCACCTTCCTCCACAACTGCTTCTAATCTCAAAAACCTACTAGGTTGCTCCTGATTACCTAAAATCAACATAGATAAAAACCAAAAGATTCTCTTACAGTTTACTTTCTAAAAAATCTAAATAATCTGTAGTTTTAAGTTGTATCCAATTTTAATTGTACAAATGTGTGCAAAAACATACCACCAAAATGCATTTTAAAATAAAATGCTAATTATTGCAATAAGAAACGCAACACTGACCTGCATTGGTACAGGTTCCTTAAGATAATATCCTTCAACAATCTGTTCTTTTCGATAGTGATCTATGATGTCCCCAATGCTGTTAAAATAAAAATTTTTAATATTAATCCGTCTGATAAAAATGCAAAATCTTTAAAAATATGTGTAAACTTTCTTACCAAGGATTATCTTAATTAGCAAATTTTTTTTCAAAGCACATAACACAAACACATTAATAGAATAAATGATCATAACATTCGTATTGTTTTAGAAAAACCAGAATGTTCTCAATATAGATTTACAGGCCAGAATACGTGGCCCAGGTTCTGATTTTCCATACCCATCAAGTGGGCAGCCAGGTCAACAATACCATATTCAAAGAGTCACCATAAATGAGGAAATGATTAAAAGTCTAACTTTTTTTTCACCCCCAAGAGTACTTCTGAGATACTACGAATGAAAAATTCACAGAAACATGGCATTTATTTAGGAAGCAGAATACAGGTAAATTAAGAATTTTTATTATCACATTTACACATTCTGGTTTTATATTAGAAACAGGTCATAAAACACATGAAAAGCAGGCAAAAAGAAGAAAAAAAACCCAGTTAATGTTACATGTAGAATTATCACTACAGGGAGAAAAGCTTATTATTTTGATTAAAGGTGCTACAAATTGGGAAATACTGGGAAAATATTACAAAAAAATAAAATGATGTACTGTGTTTTAATATAAATTTTAGTGAACCACATATTTTTTTAAATATAAAATTGTTTCTCTATAATCAGTCAGATCATTCTATTGTCCTGAATACATAAATCTTGGAATTTTAAACCTTCCTTTAATATAGTGGACAAATGGGAACTTTTGAGCCACTTAGGAAACACTTCTCCAGACAGATTTTGTTTAACCTACTATATATATATAATTAGAATCTATGTGTGTGTACGCATCTTCAAGTATGTTATCTTCGCTATACTACAAAGTTAATTTAAACCAAATATAAGTAATGTTAAAAAACAAAACAAAAAGACCTGACAAGTTAACTAGTAGTATGAATGAACTTAACAGAAGCAGCATTTAACACAAGCCACAGAGGGGTGTGGTAAAAAATGAAATAAATAAAAGCATTATTAAAAGAACAAGCAAAGTTTTATGTTTTTAAGAAAAAATCTAATACCATATAAATCCAAAATTATTAAAAGAAAAATGAAAATCAGGAAATATATTTGAAGATAGCTAGATTCCACTAAGGAGATGACTATGTGTTTTAAAGCAAAAAGCATCAAATCTATGAAAATCAGTAAACATCGAAGGTTTTTGGGCTCAGTAACTGTAAAATACAATCAATCCACTGTAGCACCTCAATGTTACAATATAATTGTTTTCCATAAACTGAGAGAAGAGGAAACCATTGGGAAGTACAGTTTAGATTGTCCACGAGCAAATTTAAAAGTGTGTGGCAGTCAATCATATAGGTTTTTACCAATGAGCTAGACTTAAAGAGTTTTTTTTTAAAATTACTCTTCCATTCATATTCTACCCAGAAACACCAAAATAAACAGGGGAGATACAACAAACCAGAATTTTCTAGACATTCATATAAGTTCCAGCCATGAAATAAGGCAGATTTACATCTCAGAAAACTAAAACATATTCAATGTAAACTTACTTTTGAAATAAATGTGAGTTTCTAGAGACACTATGTTCTGTACTTTAATTTTTGTAATGCACTTAGCACATAAAACCATGTGCACTCTTCTTGAAGTCTAGATAGATGTTAATATTGTCTCATCAAGGTCTAGCCAAAATCTATTGTCTTCCTTCTCACCCCTCACTGAACTCTCATCTACTGATAAGAGTTTATATATCCCCTGAATTTATCACAGTCTGCATACCACACTGTCTTTTCTAATAAACCTGAGCACTAATAATGAAGAAACTGTATCTTTGTCTTTAATGTGTTTACACAGGATTTGTACAGTATATTTCACAAAGTAGTTAAGTCTATAAATGACTGCTGAATTAAATTTGCTATTAAATGCCTCTTCTGCTTTTTTTTAAAAAAACTCTGAATATAGGAACATTAAAGTTATGTCTTAACAGTTTCTAAATGAAAGACATAACTACTATCCCTCTTTATCAAGGTCTCGTGTATAGTTAATGGGGAGATGGGACAGCAGAGTATGGTTGTGTTAGATTTATTGAAAAATCTTACTTTATATGTGTATATCTAACAATAAACAATAAGCACAAAGATTTATCTTCCTAGGAATTATTTCTGACATTACTAACATTAATGCTGAAATGAAGTATATATTTCCAAAACAATTACAAAATCCTTCATTTTCACACACCTGATTCACATAATTCGGGGCTTTTTAAAAAAGTTTAATATTAAATCTAGAAACAATAAGATGAATTTATAAACAAATTCACAGGGAAGAAAAAGTATAAAAAAGTTCTGGGGGAATGGTCAAGGCCACTAAATTAATATACATTTAACTTTTTTTTTTTTTAAATCCTTATTTTGAAAACATAATATTGTAATAATTTGGACAGAAATCTACTTAAAATACTTCTTTTTTCACGTTCCATCATGGTCTTTAGCAACAAAAAGTGACCACCTTTACATGTTTTACCGACTGCCTCCAGTATGTAGGAAGAATTTCCAGTTTTATATGATGTATCATAAGGAAGTTTAAGTTAGTAACAAGATGAACTTCAAAAAAAAAATTCATGTAAATTATTTTATCTTTAAAAAGGATCTCAATATGGACATTTATTTAAGAAGACGGTATGTTTTCAATGTATGCAATACATTTTGTATGTTCTAAATCTCTGGAAAACTGGAATGGGGAAAAATTACATTCTTAAAGAGCTCAAATTGCAGCTAGAATTTCAATGAGAACATCTAGAACTCAGATTGTTATGCAGAAAGTACTCACGCAACCTGTATATGAGGTAGGCAAAGGGGTACAGCTGCCTAGACTCACTCACATCTTACATTTGATGTCTTTTAACAGTCAACTGGGCTTCTAGCAAGCAACTAGAAGAACTTGTTTTTGTTTTTTTCAGATAAACAAGTTACAGAATCTCTATTCACTCAAATGTCTACTTTGATAAATTCAAATTTGGATAGAGAACGCTGCTGTGGCAGAGGGGTTAAACCAGGCAAATATAAGTGTTTTAGAACAAGATTATGCCAGCCCCTGAAATAGGAAAACAATGCTACTCTAGAGTTATTAGGTATAGGAAAACCTTTACATTCACAAATGATTATTTTCTATTTGACAGAAAAATTGCTGACATTCTGTCATATGGTTTCTTCTATTAACTTATTTTCCTAATCAAGTAACTATAATTCATTCTGAGTTTTGGGACAAACAATGAGTTTACTTTGAAAGTGAGAAGTAAAAACCAGCAATCACAGATAAGAAATGTCAACTTGAGAACAACTCAATTACATAACATCTGTATAGTAAGTCTCAGGTACCTTTAGAAACTTTTTTTTCCCCCTACTAAAGTATCTCACTGATAAAATAATGTTGATATATTTTATTTTCCTTCTCCTACAGATAATACACGGATTTAGTAAATCTGCTGCAAATAGCTTGCGTCTAATTTTTAAAATCACAAAAATTATTTTGGAAGCAAAGTATAAGTTACTAATTTGTATTCATATTTGACACTGTCTAAAGAATTGTTGGGTATGACCACTATGAAATTATATTGAAGGTCTTATAATTTTTAGAAGTTAGAAACTTTTATATAATTTTGAATCTGAATACTGTGTTATCAAGATTTCAACTATTTTTACCAAAAGCAAAAGATAACTAAAAAATTATGATTTACCTGTTATAATACCGGCCTCCCATCATAAACTGATTGTTTGGTGTTGGACATATTTTAAATCGCTGAATATTTTCATTGGTCCGGAAATAAAGTGAATAATCACCAGGAGTATTATCTGAGGGTCTCACAAGAAAACTGCAGACCTGACCAACTGTAAAAATTAAGCTGTTAGTTTTTCCCTAATTATCAAATAAAAAAGAAAAGATGTTAAGTAGTAGTATTACAAAGTGCATTCAAGGTCATAAACATATGTAAATTTTCACCAGGAACTTGTTTTATTTAAGGACAATTTCTTTCAAATTTTCTGGTTTATGATTCACAACCATCCATGTTGCTTGTCTGCTATCTCTCTGTTGTATCTTACCAGCTTTAATACATAAAAATAGAAAGCAGAAATTTTGCAGCCGTAACTTCTGGTCAGTAATATCTACAACTGTCATAATTTGGAAGGAACTTAAGCACAGTTAGGGAATACTGGCTAAAAATGCTAAATTCTGTTTGTAAATCCTTGTAATAAGAAGATTCTAAAAAGTGAAGACCAGTTTTGCTTAAGAATACTCTGTGCTTTATCAGTGTTTTCAATTAATCATTAAACAGTAATGACTGTGCCAGGCACAGTGATACATGCATATAATCCCAGCTATTCAGGAGGATCACTTGAGCCCAGGAGTTTAATACCAGCCTGGACAACACAGCAAGATCCTGCCTCTTAAAAAAAAAAAATTAAAAAGTAAAGACTGTAATAAAATAGAACCAAAAGCTTTCCACAAAGGTAGATTCAAAACAACTGAAACATGTGTATACATTATCAAAATCAATACACATACACTATATTTTATTCAATAGATATGCTACTGAAAGGAATTACAGACGCAAATTATATGTTAAATATGTCATATTAATTTTAGAGAAGTATTTCTGATATCTTTGATTGGCAGTGATTCATACTACTAAGATCCTCTGCCTTTTCTCCATTTAAGTCCAAATGATCCAGTAAAGATCAGGACTTGATTGTTTTTAGGAAAGCACAATGAATGCTTAGATTATAAGATATAAAGTTTGGGGGCAAATTACTAATAGTTCCAATCATCCAGTCAAGGCACATATTATCAAGTACTTCATGTTCAGTAAAAAGAAAAAAATAAATCTCCTTAAAAAACTGAATCTTCAAGGCTTAATACATAAGTAAACATAAAAATTACAGAAATTGTATAACGTGGGCTAAAATGAAAGTGTTTCTAAGTTGATACAACAAATCTTAGTGACAAGAATCCAAGATACTCTCTAAATTTCTTCTAGAATATGATAGGAATTTCATGCAAAATTATGCATGCAAGTCCTTATTTGTACTTCTCAGGAGAGAAAATCCCACCAGATCCTCAAAAGAGCACATGACACACAAAAAAATGCAAACTAATGTAAGGAAATTAAGTTTAGCTCCTTTTCAACTTTGTATGCCTTAAAACAAAAGTACCTCAAGTACTTGATGGTGCAAGTTCCAAAAAAGAAACATATCCAAAATTCAATAAATTCACTAAACTACATATTTTTGGTTCCATACTGAAATAGCTGATAGAATGTCATTTTGGTTTAAAATTTCTTCTCTATTACTATCATGTAGCATTATCATGATCTTTTTTTATTTTTTGAACCTACTTAACGTACATCTTCACAATAAAATTGAGTACTTCAAAAACTATCTCAAATCTTTCAAAATAATAAATTATTAATTTAAAATGCAGTGCTTTATGGATTAAAACAATTCAGATTACCTCTTTAATAACTAGTGTTATCACCACAAGAATCTATTTCATTCAATATTTCACAGAAACTATTGAACAGTCAACATTTTTGAAGAACTAAAACTTTTAAATTACATACTAAAGCTCAAACTTGTCTGAAATCTTTATAAGATGTGGTTTGCCGAAGAAATGCTTGGTATTTAAATTAATTCAGCTTTAGATATTTAGTAGGAATAAACAATGACAGGATGGTTAAAACCACAATAAAAGTCAATTTTTACTTTTTATTTATAAGCACAAGAGTTTTGGGAAATGTTAAAATTAATACATATTAAATAAAGCTCAATCATATAATTCCACCAAGTATACAAAGATAAATACAAGAATGTCTGCTATAGCTGAACAGCAAAAGAATAAAAACAATATAATATCCTTCTTCTGAAGACCAGTTAATTATGGTATTTACATAATGAAAAGTTTAAATCCATAAAGAGTAATGAAAATTTTTATCTGCAGATACAAAATCATCTCCCAATATATATCTAACATGAAAAAAGTGTGTTGAATGTTCCTGTCTGTGTAGGTGTAGGGGTGAGAAAGAGAGATTCACAGAGACACAGAAAACTTCTAGAAACATGGAAAAAAAAAAAACTACCACTTAGTGTTACTTCTGAGGAAGTGGACAGGGGCCTGGGGTAAAAGAAAAACACACTTTACTAAATTTTATAATACATGGATGTTTAAAATATAAATAAAAACACCAGGTTCTTAGCACTGGACACGAAATTGTAACATGCATAAACACTAACTGAATGCTAAAGGCAAAACACAGGATAAATGGTTTGTTCACTTTTTTATTCTCTTTAAACAGACATTAGAAAAGCAAGTGAATAAGTAAGTACCTGTCATTAGTAAATTATAAGCTTCCTGTTTGGAAATCTTCCCATGGAACCATCTTAAAAAGAGAATAAATGAGATATATGAAGTCCTTTTTGCTGTCATCATATGATCAAAATTAAACAACCAATATAGTAAGTTTAATTCAAAGTGATATAATAAAATAAATGCAATTAATCAAATCATCTCATTCTTATTACATTTTAATACATTTTATATACATATTATATTTAATTTCAACAAAATGTAGTAAAACTAGGAACTATCAAATATAAACTACAATTTTCATTACCAATACAAAAATGGCAATAATTTTTAATCCTGATAATAACAAACTGTTATAGGTCTTTTTATTTTTCTTTTTGCGGGGTAAGGGGAAGGAGGAGTAGTTCAGATAAAGCCTATTCCAGAATTTCCCTGAAAAAATTAATGAATTCATTTCTGAATTTTCCTATAACATCTGATAAATTCTCTCTTCAAATAAAATCAAGATGTTGACTCTTACTTTGCTGAAAGTCAGAATATAAGATTAGGTGACAAGAATGAGTGGATACCACCATCAAGAACTGAAAGAAGTACTTAGTGTTCCCAACTCTATTTGAGCTAACAACCTATCAAACTAGGTTGCTATGTATTTTATATTTTGTATTCTTAAATTAAGCCTTTAGAAATTATTATAAATGACATCACAGTCAAGATATAGAGCACATAATAACCTAAGTATTTAAAGGTTACCTTCAAATAAAATGATATATCTGATTAAAAAGTAATTACTAGTCATCAAAGTACATAAAATCACCTCTTATTTAACTAAAGGCCTATAATCTATCTTGCTGATTAACACATCTTAATGCCAGGCTGACAATTCCCAATCAACTATTTACTACTTTGTTGGATCTTCTTAGGGTCTACAAGTATTTTTAATAATAAAGAGCAAGCTGGAAATTAAACATAAGACTAAAATATGTAAATGCTCAAAAGTCCAGTGAGACAGGTTTAGAGGTTGTTCACATTGTTTTAAATGATCCATACAATTATTACTGGTGAAGTATGAAAATATAACTGAATTTTTACATTTTCACATGAATGAAAAGGTAAACTTTTCTTTAACACCATTCCAAGCATTAACTCACTAATTCAGATCTCCTGGTGCTCCCTGTGTAAACTTTGAATAATATAAAGCAAGAATACAACAACTAAAACAGTTCAGACTACAAGTAGTGAGGTTCTATATTGCATTCAAGTATAGGCTAAATGACCACTTACTACAAATGCTAGAGCAAGATTTTTATATTCTGGAGGAGAGTCAACTAGATGACCTGACCTCCAAGACTAATCCTCTACTTCCACAGTTTTAAAAAAAATTCAAAAAGAAAAGGGTAAAAAAATGACAGGGTTTACAGATGAACAAGATTATTTAGCATAAGCACACAGTCTGAAGCCAAAGTGGCAATATCACTTTCTAAAGTTTTAGTTTCATTCTTCAGACGTTTATTCCCATATAAAATTTATATATTTCAACCACATGTTTTCCAACAGTGATAAAAAGATGAGTCCCTGCTCTTATGAAGTTTCCACTCCTAGGCGGGTATAGTGGCTCATAATCCTGTAATCCCTGTACTTTCGGAGGCCAAGGCAGGAGAATCTCTTGATCCCAAGAGTCCAACACCAGCCTGGGCAACATAGACCCTATCTAACTACAGAAACTAAGAACTATGTAGAAAATATAATAAGCACAGTGACAGGCACTGCCAAAGGCATTCTGGGAATAACAGAGAAGGGTACCAATTCTGTTGAGTGTGTAGAGAAGAAAATAAAGGAAGATTTTCTAGAGGGAAGTGATAAATGAGCTAAGTATGAATGGAAGAATTCTGGCCTAGGAAGCAGCTTGAGCAAAGGTATACAGAAAAATAGCTAGGAGCGATGGCTCACACCTGTAATCCCAATACTTTGGAAGGCCAAGGTGGGAGGATCACTTGAGGTCAGGAGTTTGAGACCAGTCTGGGCAGTATAGTAAGACCTGATCTCTACAAAAAAACAAAAAATTACAACATTTGCCAGGTGTGGTGGTACACACCTGTAGTCTCAGCTAATCAGGAGGCTCAGGCAGAAGGATCACTTGAGCCCAGGAGTTTGAGGTGAACTATGATAGCACTACTGTACTCCGGCTTGGGCAATGGCAAGAACCTATCTCTAAAACAATAAATAAAAAAGTATTATGCATTTGAAGACCTACATGCTGGAGACTAGGAAACTAGAGATGATAAGTGCTAGGAGTAGTAAAGGACAAAATAACCAGAGAACAGATCATTTTTTAGGCTCTGCTAAGGTAAAAAGTGTAAGATTCAATTTTTTAATTTGTATTGTTTCTGTTTTTATGGGTAATGTATACAACTATTTTGTATATTTTTATGGGGTACCAGTGATGTTTTGATACAAGCACATAATGTTTAATGATCAAGTCAGGATAACTGGGGTATCCATCACCTCAAGTACATATAATCATTTCTTTGTATTAGGCATATTCAAATTCCACTCTTTTAGCTATTTTAAAATATTCAGTAAATTATTTGGTAGCACCCTGTTGTGCTACCAAATACTAAATCTTATTCATTCTATCTAGGTGTATTTTTGTACTCATTAATCAGCCATATTGTATCCCCCTTCCCTGCTACCCTTCCCACCCTGTGGTAACCATCATTCTACTATCTATCTCCCTGAGTTCAATTTTCTAATATTTTGCTCCCACATAAGTAAGAACACATGGTATTTGTCTTTCTGTGCCTGGTTTATTTCCCTTAAAATGGTATTTTCCAGTTCCATTCATGTTGTTGTGAATGACAGGATTTCGTTCTTGTTTATGACTGAATAGTATTCCATTGTATGCACGTACTGTATTTTCTTTATCCATTCATCCACTGTTGAACACTTAGGTTGATTAAACATCTCGGCTATTGTGAATGGTGCTGAAACACAGGAGTGCAGCTGTCTCTTTGATATACTGATTTCCTTTCTTTTGGATATATACCCAGCAGTGGGACTGCTGGATCACATGGTAGCTTTATTTTTAATTTTTTGAAGAACTTCTATGCTGTGCTCTATAGTAACTGCACTCATTTACATTCCCACCAACAGGGTACAAGGGTTTCCTTTTCTCCACATCCTCACCAGCATTCATTACAGCCTATCTTTTGGATAAAAGCCATTATAACTGGGGTGAAATGAAATCTCACTGTAGTTTTGATTTGCATTTATCTGATGATTAGTAAGGAATGGTGAGCATTTTTTCACATACCTGCTGGCAATTAAGGATTTTAAGTGAAAATATGATACAATCTAGGTACATTATTCCAGCTACTGGATAAAAGGATCTGATGAGGCTAAAGAGTCAAGGGAGATCAACTTGGAGGTTACTGCTATATCATATCCTGGCAGGAGATTTAAAAAGGCCTGAGCTAGAATGTAGTTATTTAAGATTTGAGAAGGCGGTAAACATTTAAGAAATACTTTAGGAGATAAAAATCATCAGGACTTGGTGTCTATATCATGTGACTAGGGAGCTGGAAAGAAACTCAACCAAAGTTATACCATCTATTTAATCTCAAAGGTTACTTGTGGATGTTACTGAGGACACTTTAAAGAATTTAAAGTACTGCCTCACAGCCACAGTCCCTATATTAGGAAATTAAAGGAAACAAACATACACATAAAATAAACCAACAATGCAAATTTACATTATGCTAATATAAATAAGAAATTACGCAAGTTAAGAAAAATGGAAGAATGACAATGTTATCAGATAAAAAAAGACTTCCGAGTGAAAGTGGGATTTGTATTTTATACTATGAGAAAACTGATGTAGCTTTACATGTTTATTGGCATTTAACCTACATTTTTAAATTTAAAATTCCATTGCTATTATCAAAAAAAAGAAAAACAAACCTGGATTTATGGTCTTTTTTGAAAATCGGAAGGATTTAACAACACTAGGCTCACATTCCTACACATATCAACTAGACAACTAAACAGAGGGATTACCTTACAATAGGCAAACACTTTCTAGTTTTCTACTTCCCACAGTTTTCCCTAATACCATGAGTAAATATCAGTTGCCATTTATTACCAAGCTTACAGTGGTTTTTTTTTTGATAGTACAGACATAGTTCCATGTACCTTGATCTCTAGCAAAGAGGGAAAATAAGAAAAGATTATTGTGCCTAAAGAAAACTGGGAATATATATACTTGACCCGCTTCACTTGCTTACATTGTCTGTCTGATTCTTCCAAGCATTAATTAGAATTTGCAACTCCTAGCCGGATACAGTGGCTCATTCCTGTAATTCCAGCACTTTGGGAGGCTGAGGCTGGTAGATTACTTGAGGTCAGGAGTTCAAGACAAGCCTGGCCAACATGGCAAAACCCCATCTCTACTAAAGGTACAATAATCAGCCTAGAGTGGTGGTGTGCACCCATGGTCCCAGCTACTCATGAGGCTGAGGCAGAGAATCGTTTGAATCCAGGAGGTAGGGGTTGCAGTGAGCAGAGATTGTGACATTGCACTCCAGCATGGGCGACAGAGGAAGACTCTGTCTCAAAAAAAAGAAAGAAAGAAAGAAAAAGTAACAAAAAATAATTTGAAACTCCTGATATAGGTAGAGGAAACTTCAAACTAATGCAAACAGCAGGGTATAGTCTCACTAATGGAGTCTATTTTGTAGCTACAAGAAACAATAAAAATAAACTCAGAATATATCTTACATATTCCACTTACAGAATGGTCAAGCACTAAATAAGGTGACTGCAAATGGAGTAATCAGTTGAATATTTTAATATTCTAATGGTTAGAAAACAGAAAAAAAGCAAACACTTGAGGCAAGCCTCAAGTTCCATCCATAAATGCTGAAAGATAAGAAAAAAATGTACTGAAAAGATATTAGAAGATGAATAGTCTATTAAAATGTGAGTAAGAGAGAACTGGGATTAATGGTTCAGATCTTTAAAAGAAAACTTACATATACATAAAATCAGTTTGAAGATTATGAAAAAAAAAGACCTTGCAGAATCTTATTAAAGTTGTGAAGAATCATTATTTTGGGGGGATAAAAGATGTGGCTATAAAACAAGAAGTACTATGAATAACCAATAAATACTATGAATAATTTTAAAATGTGCCGAATTGTGACATTCATAATGTTATAAATGTAATGTTTATTGAACGTCTTTAGTGTGGTGATAAAAAGAGTTGTATTTAGTTATCAGCTACCTTTTATTTTAAAAATAATACTTTATCATTAGATCTTTAAGAAAATATTTAGAAATCAGTTCCCTGAGCCAAATTAAAAAGTTAAGTCAGTCCAAAAACTTTAAAAAAATTTTTTTTGGCCAAAGTTTTCCAATTAGTAAATTTACAATATAGATATATATTTTTTTCATTTTTAATAATTAACACCAACTCACATTTTTCCTTCATGTGGATCTTCTTCCCGGCCCTAAAGGGAAGACATTAAGACAGTATTTTATGTAATTAACTGTTAATCTACTTTTATTAAAATTCATAGAAATCATATCTTCAAACATATCCCCCACTATCCTTACTTATGTGTATACAAAAAAAGATGTTTCTGTTCAATAACTATCTTTCCATACCTCTCTTAATCTTTTCTTGTTGCCATTACCCTAACTCAGGCCCTCTTACCCACTTTTCTTGAACTAGTCCAACAGCCCAACTAATATAATTATGTCCTACTACAACACTCTAATCTGGATACATCAGTTTCAACAGCAGCTTTGCCCTACATTAAGAAAAACCAAACAAAAAACAAACACCTCTCTACTGCCTACAAATTTCTCATTCTGCAACTGAAGTCCTTTACCACAGAACTCAAGTCCACATTTCCTGTCTCATACTACCAAATTGATTTTTGGTTCCTATACCATGGTCACACATAATTTCCTATTTGCCAATCTCCCACCACTGTAGCTTGTTCTTTTTGTTCTTAGAATGCACTTTCCACTTTTTGCTTTCTACCTGTTAGATAAATACCTAACCAATCTACGAAGGAACTATCTCAAATGCTACCTCTTCAGTAAAACATTCTGAGCCCATAAAAAGCAACATCAAGTTTTACTTTGAATATAAAAGACATTCCCCTTTTATCATGTTTTGAACTTTATTTTATTCTATATTCCTCTGATTTAAGATACAATAGTGTTACTCATTCCACTATTACGGAGAAAAATGGTCTAACTATACATGTGGATTTACTTCTCACAATTTGGTCCTCACTCATTAAATACCTAATCAAACTAAAATCAAACACTCACTGAATGCTACTATATCCAAGAGAGTAGGCTAAAACAAAAACAAACAAAAAAACAAAAAAACAAAACAAAACAAAACAAAAACAAAAAAAAACCTATAAAAATGAATAGCATTATCAGTGTATCACTGCCCAAAAGGAGTTAATCTCTTGTAGAAGAGGTTTACACTAAATTAATTTTAGACAGTGGAATAGAATGCAAAATTAACAGGGTGCTATGGAAATACAGAAGGAAACAATTTTGCCTAAGAGACTCCAGAAAGGCATAAATCCTCTGTGAAACAACGGGTGACATATGAACTGAGCTGATAAAGATGAATCAAATTTTATAAGGCAATCTATCAGGGCAGGAATGTCAAGGAAGAGGGGAAACTATAAGCACAGAAACATTCATTTACTCAACAAACATTTACCGAATGCCTACTGATGCCAGACACTATTCTAGGCAATGGTAATACATCAGTGAATCAGAGATAAAAAATCCCTCCCCTCAGAGAGCATACATTCTAGAGTTAATACATAAAAGTATAAATGTGTTTGGGGAACAGTAATTAGAATTTTAGAAGGAGAAATTCCTTAAATCTAACTACTAACTGAATGTCTGAAACATCTTCACAAACTAGATGTCCAAATGGTTTTTCAATCTATAAGGAATTCACTACACTCTAATAAAGCCCATCATGAAAGTTATTCTACACATTGGAGTGAAAATTGTTTATAACTGATGTGGAATTATTCCACTATTAATTTATAATGTTACTTACTATATTCATTTTTAGCAACCACATCACATTATTCACTCATACTGAGTTACTAACTTTTTCCTTGATCCCTTATGTATTGATGTGAGGTCATGTCTCCTTATTCTGGTTTGGATTGTTATTATTATTTTTCTGTATACATTGAGTAATTTTCACTTTTCTTTAATATTAAAGTTTATCTTGTTAAATTTGATCCAGAATTCCAAGAGCTCAAGAAAATTCAACTATTGTGCAATTCCTTTAAGTAATCAGAATTGGGAAGATGGTGGTACAGCAGGGAGAGGGAAACCCAAACTAAGAGTTGTAACAAACACATTTTACAGGAAAACTATCATAGATAGCAAGATGCTTCAGTATGAATACCGTTTGCCTATATGGAATAAATATCTCTTTTACTGTAGAATACAGAATACTAATCTAGGAATTAGGAGTCCTAATCCTAGCTCTTTTACTAAATAACTATATGACTATGAGCATGGAATGTATCACACCATTTCCTCAACTTTTTCCACCTCTACTCAGTATGTTTTACTTCTATGGTTGCCAGAATAGGCAGGTAAGAGAATTAATAGGAAAAAAAAAATATTCTCCACTGCAGTCTTCCAGGAGCAATAATCTTCAGCATATTATCAGGTCTGTGGCATAATTTAAAAACAGTAGCTTTGAGGACTGTAAAAGACAACAGAAAGCCACTCCATCTCACTAGAAAAATCCGAAAGGAAAAGGAGAATTCCAAAGTTACAATGTATATTTGATACTGAGTATTATCTCTGAAATATAAAAGCTGTTTGAATGCTGACCTGTTATTAAAAATGCACCTGGTAATTGATACCATATGATAACGTATTATATGATGGAACAAAAACAAGGATGAGATTCAAAATGTAGAACCATGTGATAATTATGTATAATATAAATGAAATCTTCCAAGTTTACTGGAAAATTTCATTTTCACATATATTGGAATTTTCACATATATTGGAAAGATAAAGAATCTAAAACCAAACATGTGTAACCAGTTGAGATTCCATGATCAGACTGATATAACTTCACTTATGAGGAAGAAAAAGGGGGCAAAAAAAAAAAAGAATAAAAATAAGCATAAATAGGCCGGGCACAGTGGCTCATGCCTGTCATCCCAGCACTTTCAGAGGCTAAGGCGGGTGGAACACTTGAGGTCAGGCATTCGAGATCAGCCTGGCCAACATGGTAAAACCCTGTCTCTATTTAAAAAAAAAAAAAAAAAAAATTAGCTGGGCATGGTGGCACATGTCTGTAATCCCAGCTAGCTGGGACGCTGAGGCACGAGAAATGCTTGAACCCGGGAGGTGGAGGTTGCAGTGAGCTGAGATTGTGCCACTGCACTCTAGCCTGGGCAACAGACCAAGACTCTGTCTCAAAAGAAAGCACAAATGTTAATATATTTTTAAGTCACAGAAACTCACACAAGCTTTCTGAATATTGGCAGTTATGTATTATAATATGCTAGCTTGATTATGTTCCACACTAACTATACTTATAATAGATTTTAATGAAAAATTCCTTGTACTTCTCAATTCAGTTCTTTTATAAAAGAAATGTATTCATAGCTACTTTCTCTGATTATAGACAAGATCCAAATTTATAAAATATTTAGAATCTAGAATTGAGAAGAAAAGAACAAAACTTACCACCTCTTCTACTAGGTCTTCAACAATAAGGCCTTGTTCATCTGTTCTTAAATTTGTAACCCACATCCATCCATCTTCTAATTCATTATGAACAATGAACATATCTCCTTTTAAGAAACTGAAAAGAGCAATTTTAAAGTTATTAAAATTAAAAATTTTAAATACAGAAATTAGAATAGTCATATACCACAAAATAGGATAAGGATAGTATTATATTGAAAAATGCCAGGAATTAAGAGTCAAACACTCTAAATTTGTATCTTATTTCTGGCATTATCTACATGTCAATTCCTGAAGATAATAAATAATCTGAATCTTAATTTCCTCATGAGTACAATGTGTCTGATAATAGTATCTGCACTATCTATATAACTGAATTATTGTTAGATTCAAATTACAACTTGTTAACAGAAACTGATTATACATATATTGAAGGTTTTGGGGTGTAACTACAAGAAAACTGAATTGAAAAACTTATGTTTCAATGTTATTACTCTTTCAGATGTAGGCTAGATATAAAATAAAAACACAAAACAAATATAATTAACACATTATACATACATAAGATATAGAGTTACTTAGAAACTGTTTATTTTAGATAAGCATGATGTAGATGCTTATGTCAGTTAACATTTTTCCTATAAAAAAACTAGGGCTTATTTAATTCACCCAGATACCCATCATCCAATGGGTACAGCATTCTTTCTCTGAAAGTGGTACCAAGGGATATATTATGAGAAAGGCATGTATGTTTTTTTCTGTTACCAATTTAAGAGTACAGAGTACAGAGATACAACTTAGTTTCCTTTTACTGAAACCTACATGTTTTCAACCTCCACACAATTATAGAAATAACAAGTTGCTGATGTATTTCATCAATATAAAACCATCAGTAATCCTTGAATTTGTCCTTTCAGGCTTAAAAGAATGCGTCTGAACACAAAGTTTCCAGATTTGTTGATGGTACCATTAACCCTGTATCTATAACTGTATTTGTCTTTTTTTCAAGCAATTTTCCTTTTGATTTTAATCTTCACAAACCAAAATCTAAATTTAAGTAAATTTAGTAATCTAAATTTAAGTAAATTTAAGGAAATCTCTTCTCCTATCCTTGAAAGATTTAACTACTTTCTCTGTGCTATCTCCAGCTTCATTGTCTCTTGGATAATGTTTCGGACAACAGAACTGATACATAACATTTAACTCAATATTTGAATAATCATAGAATATTGTGTTCTATCTTGATTCTACAATCCTTCTTAATGATGGCCAATATTTCACTAGCTGAATGGCAGCAGACATTACCACTTAACCAGTTAAATTATTCCTTTCTAGAACCACCTAAATAAGCACATTAAAGAAAATCATTATGAGTAAAAATAGGTGCACGTGAAATGGTAAATTTCATTTCTTAGTTAAAAGTAGTCATAAGAGATATTTCTAATTTCAAGTTTACTTGTTGCTGCTATAACAACTTTTCATCGTGCAAAAACCAAAAAAATGTTTTAAATAAGCTTGTTAGTAGTAACAAAACCTAATCATAACTCATTCTGTATTATTTTCTATTATTCCCCCCTAAAACAGGCTACAGTGCTTTATTAAATCATTAATTTTTTAGGTATTTTTATTTTAAAATTCACAGGTATGCATAAATTTTTTAAAAGACTCATAAATCCAAATGTGTATCATCAAAGTATTGTTTAAATTCTCATCTTCCTAGATCAGCTGTTTTTTTTTTTTTTCTTTTTTGGTTTCCCAGGACTTCTTTACTCTCTTAAAAAGTGACATCCTAAATGGCTTTTATTTACATGGATATCTACTGATATTTACCATATTCAAATTTAAAACAAATGTTTTAAAATATTCACTAATTCCTTTAAAAATAGCTCATTAAAAATAAGAAAAATATAACTTTTACAAATTTAGTGAGAATATCACTGTTTTATAATTTTGCAAATCTCTTAATTTCTGGCCTAACTGAAAACTGCTGGAGTCCCATATCTGTTTCTGTATTAAATTTGCTGCTATTGATTTTTTTGCTTAAAGCATATGAAGAAAATCTGGCTTCACCTAAGAATGTAGTTGTGAAAAGGCTAAGTATTTTAATAGCCCTTTCAGATGATTATAGATATTCTATTAAATCACACCAAAAATTCAATGAGCGGTACTTTCTTGAAAGTTAATTGTAATATGGAATCCAAAACTATTTATCAGTGAACTTTCTGTATGCATTCCAGTAACATCTATTGGTCTATCTTGCATTTCAAATTACCCATGCATAATTTTGTAACAACATGCATCGACCTTTTAGAAAATACTAGTTCACCAAGCTATCTATATCTTCTAGTTGTTAACACATTATACACTATCAAAATCTCTCATTCTTGGCCAGCCATGATGGCTCACGCCTGCAATCCCAACACTTTGGGAGGCCCAGGCAGGCAGATCACCCGAGGTTAGGAATTCAAGACCACCCTGGCCAACATGGTGAAACCCCATCTCTACTAAAAATATCAAAATTAGCCAGGTGTGGTGGCAGGCGCCCATAGTTCCAGCTACTCAGGAGGCTGAGGCAGCAGAATCGCTTGAACCCAGGTGGCAGAGGTTGCAGTGAGCCAAGATGGCACCACTGCACTCCAGCCTGGGTGACAAGAGCGAAACTGTCACAAAAACAAAAAACAAAACAAAACAAAACAAAAAAACCTCATTCTTTATTATCACTGCCTGTCTCATCAGAGAAGTCATTATTTCAGAAACTGTCAAACTTTTGATGGCCAACACAGAATGTCTAAAATTCAAAGTTTTACTCAAAACTCAAATTTTGTCATTGGCAACAAACACTAACAGTTTTTTTCCTTGAAATAATAGTCTTACTTTGTTCTTCTTCAAAAAATGTCAAACATTCTCTTAAGTGAAAATGGTGTGCACAAAAGTAACAGCTAAGCCACGTGCAGTGGCTCATGCCTATAATCCCAGCACTTTGGGACGCCGGGGCAGGCAGATCACTTGAGGTCAGGAGCTCAAGACTGGCCTGGTCAACATGACAAAACCCCATCTCTACTAAATAACAAAAATTAGCTGGACTTGGTGACACACGCCTGTAATTCCAGCCACTCAGAAGACTGAGGCATAGAATCCCTTGAACCCAGGAGTTGGAGACTGCAGTGAGGCGAGATGGTGCCACTGCACTCCAACCTGGGCAACAGAGCAAGACTCTGTCTCTAAAAGGAAAAAAAAAGGAACAAACTAGTTCAGCTCCCAACTCACTGCTTTTCCTCATGACACTGATCTCTGGCACACAGCAGAAGTGTTTTATACATACTTCCCATTTCATCATACAGATTAAAGTGTGTGGTCACAGGTCAAAATTTAATAAATATTTTTTAGTCCCTCATCAGTAACACTCTTAAATGAAACTGTCTTTGATTAACTCCAAGTGTGTAACAGTAAAGAATACTGTACACTTTTGTGCCACAGCCTTGATTTCTACTAAGGCACCAGCAGTTTTACCATACATTGCTTTTGTACTATCATTGTAAAATTTACGGTGAAAAAGGCAAATTATGTCTTAGTATGATTATGAAAATAATCTGATCTCATGGATTGTGATGGCTAATTTTATGTGTCAACTTGGCTAGACCGTAGGGTTCCCAGATTAAACATTATATTTCTGGGTTTCTCTGTGAGGGTGTTTCTGGATGAGATTAGCATTTGAATCAGAGGACAGTACCCTGCCATCCCCAATGTGCATGGGCATCATCCAATTCACTGAGGGTCTGAACAGAACAAAAACTGGAGGAGGAAGAAATTCATCCCTTTTTTCTGCCCCACTGGTTGAGCTGGGACATCTCATCTCAACTTTTCCTGCCCTCAGACTAGGATTTACACCATAGGTTCCCCTGGTTCTCAGGTCTTCAGATGTAGATTGAATTACACCACTGGCTTTCTTGGGTTTTCAGATTACAGACAGCCAACTGTGGGTCTTTACTGTCTCCATCTACCATTGTGTAAACCAATTCTCCATAAAAAATCTCCTCTAGAGAACACTGACTAATACCCAGTGTCATTCTAAATAAGTCTCAAAGATCCCCATAGTTACATGAAACACACTTTGAGAACTGCTGTCCTAAATAATCCCACAAAAAATTTAAAAATTACCTAAATTCATAAATTTGTAATTCATCACTGTTCTTCTTTAATATATGCATTTTCTCCTTTGTCGTTTATAGGCCTTTCCAGTTTAGATTACAAATAAAAATGTGTCAGTAAGAATTAAATGAGAATTAATGGTAAGAAACAAAGTTTCCACTAGAAATTTAAATACCTTATAGAAAGACATAATTTGATTATCAAATTATATAATTATAGAGAAATAAAACTACAAACTAACATGTTGCATAGTTCTATAACATTACTAAGGTTTAAAATTATTCACCCCTTACATAAAGTAGAAGCTTATCCTTTATAGCTGTGGCATAAATGTCACGTGGTAACAAAAATTTAAATAGGATATAGATTGAAACAGAACTCTCCTTACTTTGTGAGAGACAATGTAATAAAACCTAATTATTTCTCCTGTCATATTCACTGAGGCCACCCTGATTCAAAATCACAGTCTGAACAAATAAGTCAACCCAGAGGTCCAGGACCAACAGACCCAAATCAAAGGCTCTTTCACCTTGCTGTATGCCATTTCTTCAAATTTCAAAAGCTTCCTAGTCCAAGAGTAATAAATCTTCGAAGTCTAGCTCTTTCAAATGCCTATACATGAGAATAGATTATAAAATACCTTATTTCATCAGTGTCTGGTACTTTAGTGTAAGGTAGAATAGCTCGTACACGCCTTCTATCTTCTACTGGCTAGAAACCATAAAAAAAAAAAAGGATTTAAAAAGATGGTCTTTTTATCTTAAAGGCAAAAGAGGTATATGCACATAAAGCCAATAAAAATTCACATTAGAAATTCCATGGGATCATTCAAATACATTTTTACTTGGACTACAAATATGCAGTGCCTAGAAAGCCTTTTTTGTTGTTCTTGTTTTTATGAAAATTATATTTTAAATATAAGCAATATGCTTTTATAAGGTAATATGAATGATTTCATTTTAAATATACTACATGAAACATATAAGTTAACCTTTCATTGATGATACACAAGGCATTTCAGAATCTTGCAGCAAAGTCACGGTTAGTACTATGAAATCAGTAATTTCTTCTCATACATTCAGAAGTATTTGTTAGGCTATCACCAAACAGTACTTTTTTTTAATGTGGTTACTTAAACACAAAATTACTGAAAAATATTTTCTTTTTTTTTCAAAGAAGTTGTCCATTTTGTTCTGACATTATAACCCAAATTAAAATTTAATACAACAAATACTTCTTGAATTATAATAAACATAAGAAACTGAGCAATAGCTAAACCCACTATTGTACTGAAAAACAAAGTTTTGAAAAATATTTTATTCATTTTACTTGCCTCTGGTGGTGCAACTGGGTAAAGTAATTTTTCTCCTTTAAGCAAACAAGAGACATGACTGTAATAACCTATTAGGTCTGACAGTGAAGAAAAACGTCTTCCACCAATGTAGTAATCTCCACACATAGCAATAATCCTATTTGAACAGGAAAAAATACAGTATAAAAAAATCTTTACAGTCAATTTTAAAGACCGAGTTTCATAAAGAAATTATAAATCCATAATTTCCATACTCTTTTCCTTGTAACTATATCCTTATACTAAAATACTACTTATTAATATCTTCATCACAGCAAATTACTTGGGGCTATTTCTCTTACATATATGCATGCATTTGATATGAAATACGTATCAGGCTTATAAACCTCAATTACAGAATTCCATCAAATATTTGAAAATTCACCCTCAGATACCTCTTCTCACTTTCCATATTTAAGGCTGAATTCACAATGTTAGTAAGTTTTCTCTGGCTTAAAGGACCTCACAGATCTCTTGAAATATTTCAAGAGATATATTTATCTCTTGAAAGATATTTTGAAATCTTGAAAGATTATCTCTTGAAGAAATATTTCAAGAGATATATATATCCAACAAAGTACAGGAATAATTTCACATACTACATGTGGTATCATGGTACTACTGAACCTTATTTTAAAATCTAAAAACCAAGGGTACAAAAACATTTTATCATTTAACACTATATGCATTAGATTATTTTTTTCAATTTCTTCTATAAAAATGAAACAGAATACAATATGGGTAAATATGTTTATATATACAGAATATTTGTACTTGAAAATTTATATGCCTGTTTCACTGAAGTGCATGTCTGCAAAGAGTTTTAGAACAGTGAAGCTAAAATAGAGGACACAAAATTTGAGTTTTAAACAGGGTTTCCTATACTCTTTGTTATTCTACAGTCTAAAAGTATACAATTCCTTTATTTTAGACTTGTCGCTCAAAGTTTATTTGTAATTCTTTATACTTTAAAAGCTATAAATATATTTGAGGATCAGCACAGTAATGCCCAAATATACTGTTTTTAAACAAAAAATGTAAACATTCAAAAGAATCTCTCTAAATCACTGATTAAATCATTTGACTGAAAACAAGCTTCCTTCTCTATTATTTGTTACTGAGTCATTCACCTTTATTATACCGGTATATTTTTGAATATTATATCAAAATAGCTACACCATTTGGCTTCACAATAGGAATAAAGACTTACCTAAAATGGTTGACAACATTCATCTGGCTAAGAAATGAAAGTACAAAGGACCCTGGCCTTCGATCACTCTCTCTTATAAGGTAACTGCCAGACTTCCCTGCCTGCCTGAGGCGTTCTTCTGCTATTGTTCTGTCAAGTTTTCCGTGATACCACCTAGGGGAAAAACAGAGAAGATATTACAATATAATAGCAAGTGTAAAATTTCTAGTGATACTTGAAAAACATACTACTAGAGGTTTTAAATGCCTACATGTAACTTAAACATTTACATTTTACTCTGAACCAGTTATTCCAATTTTAACTCAATTCAACCTCAGTCTCTCAAAAAATACTCATTTACTTGGTCTTTAATTTGTTCTAAAAGCTCAGTTCTAGTCATCTCATATATAAATCTCTTCCATTTCTACCCATCTCCCTACTTCCAGGATTGCCTGCTATTCAAAATATAAACACTACTGCAACCAAATCCTTACTTAGAAAAATAAGATAAAGAAATGGAAATGATGAATTTACTACCTCGATCTTATACTGAGGAACCATGACTTCACAAGGCACATGGAACCTATGAGAATATAAAATGTTTTATTCCATTTTAGTGTTTGTGCCCTGAGACAGGAAAACAGAATTACACTGTCAAAGGATGCTATTTTAATTTCCTGTTTGAACATGAAGCTGATTAATCCCTTTGGCTCTAAGATAATCTACTCCATGACTATACATTTTACATTTGCACTCAACTTTCCAAATTTATTTAACAAACATTTGGGGGAATAAACAGCACCTTTGTCCCTTCACCCTTCTTGCTCTCAGTTTAACTGTATTCTACCTACATACTATCAAATGATCTACTTGAGAAACTGGCTATAACTCTAGCATCATCCATGATACCAAGTATGCCTATAAAAGCCTCATAGACTGATATAAACAGAAACATGCTTAGAAATATACTAGAAGTATCATACACGCATGGTAACAAATCTCCAAAGTAACTGTTATAAAATATTTTTACATTTTTCATAGTTTAGTCAAACTCATCCTTAGATACTTACAGCCTAATTTGAAACATTCAGAGAAAAACAACAAACATTCATATTACATTGATATATTAAATTATGTAACATATTATAGTACTTCAGCTTTACCACTCAGTTTATTTGTAATCTTACATTTGTAATAATGTAGTATGTATTTTATATAATATATAATAAGCCAATGATAAAAGCATTATGCTACTATGACTATTTTTGTAAGCTTGTTGTAATAAAAGCTCATTATTTTTGACACCTTAATTTTTAAAAATAAAACAAAAACACAGAAACTTAAAACTTACGGAAAGAATCACTTTTAGTTTTCTTCTAAAATCAACCTATTTTAAATAGAGCCCTATGCATAAGGCTGAAAATAATGAACTTATTTATAGAGTTCCATTACAACTTAACAAAAAATATAATTGTAAACTGTTAGTATTAGAGGAAGAAGGGAAAGAGCAATCAATACTGCATTCCTCTAAAATCCTAATCTTAGTTCAGTCATCATCTTTGAGGCAAATGACAAGTAATTTTAACTTTCAAGAGCTCAGGGATTTTTTTATTCTAAAATGGAAAGTTTACACCAGAGATCATAAAGGTCCCCTGAGGAACTATAATTTAACAACATAAGAGAATAAAATTTTGAAATTTCAGGCTGTAAGTTTAGCTGTGAAAATATAAGGGATATCCTTAGGTTATCCTTAGAATATGAAACTAGTGCTTTCCTCATTACTTAAAGCAGTAGAACTATCCCAGAGAGCAGATTTATATACCCAACAAAGATAAAATTAAGGACAATTTTAAGCAAATCTCTATTTTTGTGTACTTGTTATTTGTTAAATTTCTGTTCTGTCTTACGCAGTGTCAAGATGAAAAGGTTTTATTTAATCTCCTTAATCTTTTGAACTTACCATGAAATGATACACAGAGATACAGGAGGCATTACACAATTACTATTTTACAATAAATATCTGACTTACAATTTTAAGTGATATATACGTCTATTTGTGGTTTGTAGTTGTTTTTGCTTTGTTTTGTTTCAGATGGGGGTCTCACTTTGTCACCCAGGCTGGAATGCACTGGTACAATCTCAGCTCACTGCAACCCCCACCTCTCGGGCTCAACCCATCTTCTCACCACAGCCTCCCAAGTAGCTGAGACTGCAGACACACGCTACCATGCCCAGCTTTTTTTTTTTTTTTTTCGTAGAGACAGTGTTTTGCCTGTCACCCAGGTTGGTCTCAAATTCCTGGACTCAAGCGATCTGCTCACCTCAGCCTTCCAAAGTCTGGGATTACAGGTGTGAGCCACCACACTGAGCTGATTTTTTACATCTATGTACTTTCAGTAAGATCTGAGTATTCAAGTGGATAAGTCAGTTCAGGAGAAAGACATTAATCTAAATAAGTAACTATTTCCTACATGTTAGCAATTTCCTTTCATGTTAAAAGGTCATAAGCTTCAAACACGTAAAGCAAAACATGTCAATTCTTGATTATGACTATAAACTGCAATTAAATTATCCAGCCATCAGCTTGTAAACATTTATGTAGTTGATTTGATCCTTAAATGTTTTATGAATACATCACAATAAATCCAAAGTTATAAGATTTGATTCAGACACCTTACAGATTTATAGAACCTAGGTAAAATACTATATAACCTTTAAACACCAGTCCTTGGGTTTACTCAAAAACAGTGTTTCTCAACCTTTTTTTAACCCACAATCTTTTTCATAAATATAAAAATTTTACCCTACTGAGAGATTCAGAGTCCCTAAGGTGGCTGCCCTGCACAGAGAATCATACATTCTAATTAGCCCCAGTAGCCAAGAAAATGTTGTCTACCTTAACTTTCTGAAGTCTGTAATTCTTTTTATTCTAGGTATAAAATATATGGGATATGCCTTTACAAAATATACTCTCAATAACAAAGATATAACTTTCCCAAGAGTGAACACTTTGGGAGTGGTTGTCTAAAATACTCAATTTTTTAAAATGCTACACTTTCTGCCTCTACAAATAGTCACAGCAATAGAATTACAAAGAAATAAAAGAAAATATTTAATCAACCCCACTATTACTCTTAAGTCTTCACAGTCAAAGCCTTATTATATCTCTCTAAGAGCAGATTTGCTGGTGACTGTTTTCATGTAAATTAAAAAAATAATTCAACTGGAATCTAGAATACCTCAAAGAAACATAAGCACAAAAGTTATACTGGTGGTATGAGAATACTCTAACATGAGATTACCAAATAATAGCTCATCACCTAAGTTAAAGTTTATAAATCTGCTCACATTTGTGGCAATTATAGCACAGAGTATACCTGGCACATAGCAATAATAAGTTTTAAAAGTATTTGTCCATGAAGGAAGAAGTGTTGACTCATAAAACAACATTGAAAAATACTTTATAAGTCATCTAGTTGAACCACCTTGCCAATGTAAAAAACAAAACAAAACAAAAACCTCTTTTTTAACGTCAACATAGGAAGTTCTCCTTTTTTTATTTTGGAAACAGAGTCTCGCTCTGTTACCCAGGTTGGGGCGCAGTGCCATGCTCTCATGGCTCACTGCAACCTCTGCCTCCTGGGTTCAAGTGATTCTCCTGTCTCTGCCTCCCAAGTAGCTGGGATTACAGATGCGTGCCACCACATCTGGCTAATTTTTGTATTTTTAGTAGAGACTTGTAAATTAGGGAAATTAATTTCTATCTCAACCTCAGAATAAAATTAATGACTTGTCCTAAATTGCTTTAAAAAAAAATACAAAAATGAAAACTACTACGTAGGCTTTATAGTAGAACAGTTAAGACTCTAGAGCCACTGTCTTTGAATCCCAGCTCTGCCACTGAGCTGCGCAAATGTAGGCAGATATCTCCGAGCCTCAGTTTCCTCATCTATAAAAGGAATAGTGTCTACCTCACAGAACATTGGCTTATTATTATTAAATGAGCTAACACATATAAAGTTGCTTAGAAGAATACCTAATGGATACCAAGAACCTAGTAAATATTAGCTTAATTATTATCAAACCAGTATCACAGGGGAATAGAGGATACTCAAAGGCTATGGGACTGACTAATAAACTTCTTCAAAAAAACTAACACATTTTATGACTGTTGCATAATAGGTGATCAATCTGTGAATCATCTTAGTCTCAATTACCTATTTTCCAGTCTTGTTTACTTTCCATGTAATTTGGGGAAGAGGACAGAAGAAATCAATCTTTTTTTTTTACTAAGGCATTAACTTTAGGAGGAAATTTTCTCAAAACTCTTTTTGAACATTATAAAGCATTCAAATTAATTGGGGCTGCAGGTGCCACACTATTAATAAACTAGAAATTCTATTTCACCTGGCAACTCTAGAAGGAAACCCTCAAAGAACCCCCATTCTTTTCCCAATGTGTGTATATTTTGGGGGTTGGGGGGCAGTACAAAGGATAGTAGGTACTTGAGATACTATGACTTAAAACTGCTTAATGCAACACGTTAATAATAAAGCATTTATGTCCTCCTATTTTAAAAGTAAATTTCCCTCTCTCTTCTTCCTTGCCTAAGGAAACTGGGGAAAAGGAACAGCAGGAGGAAATTCAAGAAGTACATACATGTCTTCCCAGCTAGCTTTGTAAATTTTTGTTGAGAAATTTTACAGGTAGATATGGAGTTTCTTAATTTCATTTTTTTAGAAATACAAATCAATTTATATACAATATCATACATCTAAGATAAAACTGCATGTGAAATAAGTGAACAATTTTTAAAAAGGCACAGAAATCACTCTATTTTAAATTTGGAATCACATGAACATTTTTTATAAATGTGTGCTGTGGCCAGGCACAGCGGCTCACGCCTTTATAGACCAGCACTTTGGGAGGCTGAGGAGGGGACTGCTTGAACCCAGGAGTTCATGACCAACCTGGGCAATATGGCAAAACCCCACCTCTACAAAAAATACAAAAATTAGCCAGGCATGGTGGCACAAGCCTATGATCCCAGCTACTCGAGAGGCTGAGATGGGAGGATAGCTTGAGCCTGAGAAGTCAAGGCTGCAGTGAGATAAGATCGTGCCACTGCACTCCAGACTGGGCGACAGAGAGAGACCCTGACTCGGGGGAAATAAAAATGGGGGTGGGGGCTGCTGCATATTGCTGGAACACATTTGAGGGGCCCTAGTGAGGCCTTTGTGTTTTATAATCTGTCTCACTTGATCAGAGAAAAATATGTAAATTTGTGCAATGAGAAAATATCCTAGTGTGAATGCAGACAGGCATTTCATTGAAACTATACAATTATTTACAACTCACTTGACAATCCCAAATGAAAACTGTCTACTACACAACAGAAAACCATTAAACCAGTGCTAACATCAGTAGACTTCCTTTTATAAAAAGAAAACTAAATTGAAGTTACCAGCAGATCGCTTTTACTGTCCACTTGGTTTTTCCTTTTGATTATATTACCGACAGGCACCAAAGTAGTTACAGAGAAACATACATGCAGAAATCCAATTGCCAAGAAATCTTTTGCATCTGAATCACTTGGGAGTCTGTGTGCCTGATCATACTACAAACTTCTGGAGTTATTCTGCAAGTCTCAAAATGCTAATCAGACTTTCTTACACATGCTTGTGTCTTCTAAAACTAAATTGGTGATTTCAAGTTGGTATGCATTTGCTAAAACACAGAAATCTCCTAAAGCTCCCATAATTATGTGTAACTAATACATTCTTACTGTCTGTGATATGGTTTGGCTGTGTCTCCACCTAAATCTCATCTCACATGTTGTGGGTGGGACCTGGTGGGAAGTAACTGAATTACGGGGGCAGTTACCCCCATGCTGCTGTTATTGTGATAGTGAGTGAGTCCTCATGAGATCTAATGGTTTTATAAGGGGCTTTTCCCCCTTTTGCTCAGTACTTCTCCTTGATGGCACTATGTGAAGAAGGACATGTTTGCTTCCCCTTCTACTGTGATTGTAAGTTTCCTGAGGCCTCCCCAGCCCTGTGGAACTATGAGTCAATTAAGCCTCTTTCCTTTATAAATGACCCCAACTCGGGTTTGTTTTTGTTAGCATCATGAGAATGGACTAATACAGTCTGCTAAAGGTTTTTTTTTTTTTTTAAAAAAAAAAAAAAAAAAGCAACTGATTTCTTAAAGTGAAGAGGAAAGTAAAGAAAATTTATCTCATACTAAGTGACTTTACTTGGCATTTTTTCAAATCACTATGATAGACTAAAATTGGGTCACTGGCAAATTCACTTGAACAACCACTAGGCTAAGCAAAACAGGTGTAGTACCCCTTAGACCAACTATGCATCACTTAAACTTGGGGAAGGGGAAAAGAGAGCATGTTTTTATCTTAGCTATTCTTGGGTATATTTGTATATATCCAGATAGCTAGAGTGTGAATGTATGTGTGTGTGTGCACATGCGTGCATGTGTGTATGTATTTATCTCAGATCAAGTTAGTTCAAAGTAAGGGCAGAAATGCTGTTTCCTTTTTCAATAGGTAATGCATTTACTATTGAACTAAAGAGGTTTTAGTTTTGAGAGAGCATTTCTAAAGAAACAGCACTATCATACATTCTGTCCACCCAAAATTAACTAAAAGACTAACATACAAAAGGTGAGAATACAGAAGTTTACACTGAAATGCACTCAACCATGATTGTGAAGTTCTTACTACCTTTAACTCCCATCACCCTAGTAAACAGATAATGAAGGGAAGAAAAAAACCACACCTCTCCAAGAAATGTTATGCACTAATCAAATGTTGCGAGGGAGGAGGAAAAGGGAGGGAAGGCTAGCACAATACCTACTAGCAGGAGGCTAAGATCAGTTAATACAGCATATTTTCAATCTCTTTTATCTGTGTACTTTAAATTCTCAAAATGGTATAAATTCTTATAGTTGGGATTTTCTTAGAACTTCAACAATTACAATATCATACCATTCAGCACATGAAGACAAGAAATCACTACATCTGAAGGTTAAAAGTAAACTTTAGTCTAACATTGTCTCTTATTTAGTTCATCTCCAACAAACTATCTGCCAAGCAGTGTGCTACATGGTAGACGATAACAGTAAATACCACAGAACACCATGACGTGTAAGTTTAGGATCCAATGGAGAAGACATTCAAATTAAGCAACTGTAATCTGGTAAGGTAAGTAAGAGGATACACAGGGATACAAAAAAATACCTGTCTCAGTCTTAGAATTTTAGCATACATTTCCTGAAAGAACTGATGGCTAAACTGATGGCTAAACTGATTTGGAAAAAGGGAGGGACTGAGAAGGAAAGTGAGAAAAACGTAACAGGCAATGGGAAAAAGCACAGGCAAAAAAAAAAAAAAAAAAAAAAAAAATGACTTATCAAAAGATATATAGCCATAACAATACCCTAAACATTCTTCGTAATATACTTTACAAATCTAATTCCCACCAAGTAAAATGGAAAGAATATAAGTTTATAAGTAGACATGTTACCTTACTTGCTGAATACAGACATATTACCTTACTTATGGAATTTCTTTCAGTTCCTCAAACTGAAATATGCCTCAAAGAACATTTTAAAAGTTCAAAATATTCTCAGATCTGTCCTTTCATCTGGTATCAGCAATAACCCTATGAGCACAGGGCAGGGGAATGGGTATTATCCACTCTATCCCTCAAAAGTTCTCCACAATATACCCATTTTTCTCCTATACATACGCTTATATCCCAAACAAGTTACAATTATTCATTCAACAAAGATTTTTTTAAGCTCCTATTATGTGTTAGGCAATGTTTTAAGGCATTAGTTTTCTTTCTCTGTGCTTTCTCAAGGTATTTCTCCTATGTAACTTCTTTTAAGAAATAAGAGTGAAATATTACACAATTTACTCAAAGGTCATCCTAAAACTAAGGCACTTTCTACATGTCTTTTCCTCAGAATTTTCCATTTCTGTATTTATTCACAGTCATGGAAATATCAGTTATCAATCAGCTCAAATTATAACCTCTATGAGAGTGATCCCCAAATTTCCCTCTCTAAATCTAACTTCCTTCTTAAACGCTAGGCTTAAATTAACAAAGCCCTCCCAAGAATCTTCACCTTAAGGTGAATATATCAAAATCTTAAAAAATTAGCAAATATCTCTACAAACACACAGAAACACACACACCCACACCCACTCACACTTCTCTTCCTCTTTATTGTTAATGACACCAGCATCCTTCCTAGTGTCCAGACCGGAAATTTCAAAAGCAACTTTGATTCCTTCTTGTGGTGTTACTTTATTTATGTATGTGGTTGTGTTTATATATCTATATTTTAAAAAATAGATTTTCATCCACAGTTCCTGGTTTATAACTCCCATAGCCCTTTGTGTTAGTCTGTCTTTGCATTGCTATAATCGAATACATGAGACTGGGTAATTTATAAAGAAAAGTGGTTTATTTTGGCTCATGGTTCTGCAGGACTATAGAGGAAGCATAGTGCTGGAATCTGCTTTCAGGGAGGCCTCAGGTAGCTTTTACTCATGGCAGAAGGCAAAGGGAGAGCTAGCGCATCCCATGACCAGAGAGAGCAAGAGAAGGAGGGAGGAGCCAGGCTCCTTTAAACCAGTAGTCCCCAACCTCTGGCACCAGGCACTGACTGACTTAGTGGAAGACAATTTTTCCACAGACGGGAGCTCAGAGGAGATGATTTCAGGATGAAACTGTTTCAGTTCAGATCATCAACCATTAGATTCTCATAAGGAACAAACAACCTATATCCCTCACATGAGGAATTCACAACCGGGTTCGCACTCCTGTGAAAATCTAATGCTGCTGCTGATCTAACTTCTGCTGATCAGAAGGTGGAGCTCAGGCAGTAATGCTCACTTGCCTGTGGCTCATACCTCCTGCTGTGTGGCCCAGCTCCTAACAGGTCATAGACAGGTACCAGTCCACGGAGTAGGAGTTGAGGACCCCTGCTTTAAACAACCAGCTCTCGCCTGAACTCATTACCACAGGGGAGGGCAGCAAACCATTCATGGGGGATCCACCTCTATGACACAAACACCCACCAGACCCCACTTCCAACAATGGAGGTCTCATTAAACATGAGATTTGGAGGGGACACACATTCAAACTGTGTCACCCTCCTTATAGTCTTTTATTACAATGTTTGGTGTGTTAGTCCTCAGAAAACAATATCCTTGACCTTCTCCTGCCCTCCTTTCACCTGCACCAAGGCAGGACTCTAATTTTCCTCCACTTTTCTGACTGTGGGTCATAATGCCCTCATTTCAGAGAGGGTCTTGTAGGAGGCCTTCCTATTGGGGAAAGTGCTGATGTCATGAAAATTCCATAAAAAACCAAAAGGAGTGGCTTCACAGCTGAACATGTGAAGATGGGCAAGAAGGTGAACAAGAACTCATCGATTTGCTAGGAGAGTGGCATACCCTAACTCCATGAAAACAGAGGCTCCTACATTTGGGACCCTTCCAGACCTTGCCCTATGGCATCCAGACCTTGCCATATGGCGGTTTACTTGTATTCTTTAACATACCCTTCATAATAAACCAGTAAACATGTTTCCCTGAGTTCTGTGAGTAGCTCTAGCAAATTAATCAAACCCAAAGAGAGGGTTGTGGAAACCCCAATTCGAAGCCATCTGGTACAAGTTCTAGATATCCAGACTTACAACCAGTAGGAAGGAGGGCCCAGTCCCCAAGACTGAGCCCTAAGCCATTGGGATCTGACACTATCTCTGGGTAGTGCCAGAAATGAATTGGAGGCCAATCAGCTGGTGTTCACTGAAGAACTGATTGCTTATTTGGCAGGGAGAAATAGCGTGCATTTGGACACAGAAGTCTTCTGTGTTGATTGTTGTGGTGTAAGGGCAGAGGAAAAACAATTTAAGAGTTTTTCCTAAACACTTATCTTCCTAGTCATAAAACTACTGTCAACTTGTATACTGCACCTCCAGTATCACTGAAATTATTCTCCAGTTTTCCATTCCTTCATTCATTACCACCCTCTCCATATCATACTGCTCCAACCCTTCCTACAACTAGGGAAAGATTAATCTCCCTAATAGGCTCTTTCTTCCTAAACCACAGGCTTAATCATTTCACTCTAATAGCTCCAAAGTGTAGAAATGGCTATTCAATAACAAGTACAAACTATTCACCATGGCATTCAAAAGCCATCATGAAAGGCTCCAGCCTCCCTTTTAGCCAAATCAGACTATGTGTAACTCTACAAATACTACCTTGTTTCACCATGTCTTTTCACAATACAGTCATCATTTGATTTTTGCTTGTCAAAACACTATTCTATGTTGAGTTCCAGGGAAAAGTATACTTGCATAAAGCCATTTTTAATCCCCTTTAACTGAATACATTACCTCCCCCTGATATGGTTGCTCTGTATCCCCACACAAATCTCATGTTGAACTGTTACTCCCAGTGTTGGGGGAGGGACTTGGTGGTAGGTGATTGAATTATGAAGGCAAATTTCTTCTTGCTGTTCTCGTGATAGTAAATTCCCACAAGATCTGATGTTTTAAAAGTGTGTGGCACTTCCTCCCTTTGCTCTCTCTCTCTCCTGTCACCATGTGAAGACGTTCTTGCTTCCCCTTTGCCTTCTGCCATGATTGTAAGTTTTCTGAGGCCTCTCCAGCCATGACTCCTGTACAGCCTACAGAACTGTGAGTCACTTAAACCTTTTCTTCACAAATTACCCAGACTCAGGTAGTTCTTTGTAGCAGTATGAGATCAGGATCAAACAGAAAACTGGTACGAGAAAAGTGTGGCACCGCTATAAAGATACCTCAAAATGTGGAAGCAACTTTGGAACTGGGTAATAGGCATAGGCTGAAACAGTTTGGAGGGATCAGAAGACAGGAAGATGTGGGAAAGTTTCGAACTTCCTAGAGACTTGCTCAATAATTGTAACCAAAATGCTGATAGTGATATAGACAGTGAAATCCAGGCTGATGTGGTCTCAGATGGAGACAAGGAAGTTACTAAGAACCAGAGTAACGGTCACTCTTGCTATGATTTAGCAGAGACTGGCAGCATTGTGCCCCTGCCCTAAAGATGTGTTGAGCTTTGAACTTGACAGAGATGATTTAGGGTATCTGGCAGAAGAAATTTCTAAGCAGCAAAGCATTCAAGATGTGATTTGGTTTTTTTCTAAAAGTATATGCCCATATGTATGAAGAAAGAGATGGTATGAAACTGGAACTTATGTTTAAAAGGGAAGCAGAACATAAAAGTTTGGAAATTTTACAGCCTCACCATGCTATAGAAAAGACAAACCCATTTTCTGGGGAGATATTCAAGCCAGTGGCAGAAATTTACATAAATAACAAGGAGTCAAATGCTGGTAGCCAAGACAATGGGGAAAATGTCTCCCAGGGCATGTCAGAGATCTTCATGGCTGCCCCTCCAGTACAGGCCTGGAGGTCTAAGAGGGAAAAATGGTTTCATGGGCCAGTCCCAGAAACCCACTGCTAAGTGCATCCTTGGGATTTGGTGCCCTGCATCCCAGCCACTCCAGCTCCAGCTGTGGCTGTGGCTAAAAGGGGCCAATGTACAACTTGGGGCATGGCTTCAGACGGTGCAAGTCACAAGCCTTGGTGGATTCCACATGGTGTTGGGTCTGTGGGTGCACAGAAGGCAAGAGCAGAGCCTCCACCATGATTTCAGAAGATGGATGGAAATGCCTGGATGTCCAGGTAGGACTCCACTGCAAGGGCAGAGCCCTCATGGAGAACCTCTACTAGGGCAGTGCAGAGGGGAAATGTGGGATTGGAACCCTCACAGAGAGTCCCGACTAGAGCACTGCCTAATGGAGCTGTGGGAAAAGGGCCATCATCCTCCAGACCCCATAAGGGTAGATCCACTGACAGCTTGCACTGTGTGTCTGCAAAAGTCACAGGCACTCAATGCCAGCCCATAAAAGCAGCTGTGGGGGTTGTATCTTGCAGAGCCATGGGGCAGAGCTGCCAAAGGCCTTAGGAGGCCACCCCTTGCATCAGCGTGCCCTGGATGTGAGACGTGGAATCAAGGATTTGGGAGCTTTAAGGTTTCATGACTTCCCTGCTGGGTTTCAGACTTGCACAGGGCCTGTAGCCCATTTGTTTTGGCTATTTCTCCCATTTGCAACAAAAGCATTTACCCAATGCCTGTACTCTCACTGTACCCTGGAAGAAACTAACTTGTTTTTTATTTTACAGGCTCATAGGTGGACGGGACTTGCTTTGTCTCAGATGAGACTTTGGACTTTTGAGTTAATGCTGGAATAAGTTAAGAGTTTGGGGGACTGTTGGGAAGGCATGATTGTGTCTTGATATGTGAGAATAATGAGATTTGGGAGAGGCAGGAGAGAATGACATGGTTTGGCTCTGTGTCCCCCACCTAAATCTCATGTTGAATTGTAATTCCCAATGTTGGGGAGGGGACCTGGTGGTAGGTGATTGGATCATGGGAACAAATTTCCACTTGCTGCTCTCGTGATAGTGAGTTCTCACAAGATCTGACGGTTCAAAAGTGTGTGGCACATTCCCCTTCACATGCTGTCTCTCCTGTCACCATGTGAAGATGTGCTTGCTTCCCCTCTGCCTTATACCATGACTGTAAGATTCCTGAGGCCTCCCCAGCCATTTGTGAGTCAATTAAACATTGCTTCTTTATAAACTACTCAGTCTCAGGTAGTTATTTATAGCAGTGTGAAGACAAACTAATACAC
This sequence comes from Mandrillus leucophaeus, assembly GCF_000951045.1. Classification (NCBI taxonomy): domain Eukaryota; kingdom Metazoa; phylum Chordata; class Mammalia; order Primates; family Cercopithecidae; genus Mandrillus; species Mandrillus leucophaeus. The sequence continues at coordinate 357,470 of NW_012101887.1, read as the reverse complement.
ACTCCTTTAAAATCCTCTGCATTTAGACATAATCTTCCTCTATCTCATTGTACTTTTTTACATGTTCCCCTATACTGGCCATAAACTCCTCCTCTAACAGGCCAAATTTTGTTGATTTTTATATCCCCTATAGCATTCTTAGTATAGTGCTTTGCATACAGTAGGGAATCCACAAATGTTTGTGGGGGTTATAATAAAAGCTCAGGTAGAACTGTTCTCTGGATTTCGATATGATATTTGAAAGCACTTTTCAAAATGCCAAGAACATATCAGCCCGGCAATGAATCTCAACCTAATGGTAGTACTATTACTCTAAATATCTTCTAGAAAACTGTTTCATTACAACTATTATAAAGGGGGGATATTTGACAAAGCAAACCTCTAAAAGAGATGGGAAAAAATGAGCTTAAGATTATGAGGAAAAATGGCCGGGCGCGGTGGCTCAAGCCTATAATTATAGAACTTTGGAAGACTGAGGTGGGCGGACTGCTTGAGCTCAGGAGTTCAAGACCAGGCTGGGCAACATGGCAAAACCCTGTCTCTACAAAATATACAAAAATTAGCTGAGTGTGGTGGCATGCGCGTGTAATCACAGCTACTCAGGAGGCTGAGGCATGAGAATTACTTGAACCCAGGTGGCAGTGGTTGCAGTGAGATGAGATCGTGCCACTGCACTCTAGCCTAGGCAACAGAGCAAGATACTGTCTCAAAACAAAAAAGAAAAAAAAAAAAAAAGAGCATGAGAAAAACAGTCTTATTAGGGAAGAAGGTCATCTTTTCCTTAAAAACAGAAGAGATAAAAGATAGGTGGAAACACAGTGTCTACAATCACGGAATGGCAAAAGAACAAATACACAGCTCCCTCACAGTAAAAAGTAGAGAAAATTATTTTAAGATGAAATATCTGGGATGGAAAAAGCTTTCAGATATCTAGTCTAATTCCTTAAGGTCACAAATAAGCAAAGTGATAAGTGAACTTGAAAATATGTAATTTTGATTCTCTCTATAAAGTAGTAATCAAGGCCATCTAATGAGGAATAAGATAGGCCTTAAGCAGTGTGGTAAAATGCCAAAGCAGAGCAGCTAGCGGGAAATATATTAAAAGTCTGGAAGGCATAAACAAAAGGAGTGCAATAAGAGCACCATGTAATAAAAGCACAGATGAAGTTAGCACAAATTCATGCTATCTGCTAGGCGCAGTGGCTCACACCTGTAATCCCAGCACTTCGGGAGGTTAAGGCGAGCAGATCACATGAGGCCAGGAGTTCGAGAACAGCCTGGCCAACAAGGTGAAAGCGCGACTCTACTAAAAATACAAAAATTAGCCAGGTGTAGTGGCACACGCCTGTAATTCCAGCTACTCGGGAGTCTGAGGCATGAGAACTGCTTGAATCCAGGAGATGGAGGTTGCAGTAAGCCGAGATTGTGCCACTGCACTCTGGCCTGGGCCACACAGCGAGACTCTGTCTCCAAAAAAAAAAGAAGTGGTATCCAAGTAGCAGTCAGGTGACTTTTCCCATAAACTCAGATTCTTGGCACTTTAGAGCAGTTTTAATTTCTGAAACACTGTTTCTCACATGGAAGAAGAAATCAGTGAGTCCACAAGTTACCAGAAAACAACTTTGTATCTATAATTATGAGAGGCTTTGACAGTTTATGTGCAGGAAGTTCTCCAAAACAGGAATGCTGAGGCACAGGGTATTAATAACAGATACAGGAAGGACCATGCTACTTCCGTACTCCCACTCTCCATGTTCTCAATTCTCAAGTCTCTGTGGGACAGGTCTAGAAATTTCAGAGAAGAAAGATAGATAGTGGCAATCCTGACACATGAAATAAAATGCCATGAAATTTGAGGGAAAGAGGTAGAAAATTTAAGGATGAGAAAAATGAAGAACCACCTTTGGTTTTGAAGTATTTTTGTGATTGTCCATTTAACTGTTTATCCACTGATAACCTGGGAATCTGAATAGGCTATCCATTACTGTCTTTTGAAGGGCTAATTATTTTTTCCACAGCTATTTTTCCCATTTCTTAAAATGCATTCTGAAACCAACTGGCCCTCAATATAACTATAGTAACCAGGCAAAGAAGGAATTATCTTCCAGGTACCATAGCCAGAACATCTTAGAGGGCACATCTATTACAGGCAACAAAAGCCAAGGCACAAGCTAATCATTCATCATGCTTTAAATTTATACTGTAATTTGTCTTTTCAAATAAACAGATCTGGTCTCAGAGCATTCTAGCACAAAAAAAGTTAAACATTAATAGTTCTGAAAGTTATCCAAATATGTCAGTTTAAAATGTATTACTTGGTATACAGATTTTAACTTAGTGTCCATAATTTTTTAAATTTTAATGAAATTACTGAAGAAACCACAGAAAAATTTTTATTGCAATTCCAAACGACTTTCAATAATTTAAAAAATCAGCCTTTAATTTCAATTTTTTGAAATTAAACTTTTTTTAACCTGCAGTGTACTTTAAATCAGTATTTTTTTTGAAGTAAAATAAACATAATTGTTAGGAAGTATTTAATCTGCTTGATTACTAATATAAAAAATAATGGAAGCAGACTATTATTCGCAAGGTGCTACTCATTTAACAGCACATAAAATAATCTTGACAGCAGTTGTTCAACCCTCTCCCATATTAAACGTTCTAATATGAGATTATTAAATAGTATTCTGTATTTACTCTAGGTTGAGAAGTTCTCTGAAAAACCCAAAAGATAGCACACTTTTTTAAAAAGACAAGATTTTTTAAAAGGAAGCTGCCATGATTTGAATGTGCCCCCAAATTTCCTGTGTTAGAAACTTAATCCCCAAATTCATACATTGATGGTATTTGGTGGTAGGGCCTTTGTGAAGTAATTAAGATTAGAAAAGGTCATCAGGGTGGGGCAGGCCCCCATGATGGAATTGGTGATTTTTATAAGAGAAGGAGAGACCTAAGCTGGCATCCTCCCGCCCTCTCACCATGACTCCCTGAACTATGTTATTATGTAGCTAGAAGGCCCTGGCTGGATGCCAACCCCCCTCCCCAGTCTTGGACTTCCCAGCATCCAAAACTGTAACAAATAGTTTTTTTAAAATAAATTACCAGTTTCAGGTATTCTGCTGCAGTAATAGAAAATGGACTAAGACTGAAGTTTTTGCCTGTTAGCCATTAATAGAAGCTGTGATGTAATTCTGTACTTCTTTATGAACACAGTGAATATGACAATCAGAATAATATATCCATTTTAATATAAAACTCTTTATACTTTACATAATTTGGAAACCACATTCTGCCTAGCTCCCAAATATAATGCCCTCAAAAAGGTGTAATATTCAAAAATTTTTTATTTAGGATCTCCGAAACAAACTTAAAGATGGGGGTGTCACTTGTATAATAATCTAGGTCACATATCTGTCATACTCATCCAGTATCACAATAAAGAGCATTTAACAATGTAAATAATTCCTAACTCTCCCATCAACCTTAAAGACAGAACTGTATTTCCACCAGCGACTGGATCTTTCAATCTAGGTATCTCAACAACTAAAACTCAACACTTTTTTTTTTTAATGACCATCATAATTTTTCCCACAGCCCTTCTTTTTACCTCTCCTCTCCTGTTTCTCATCTTTACTTGCCATTAACATCAATTCAGATACCCAAGCTATGAGCTGAACCATCTATTGCTGGTTTAAGACCAAAAAATTAAATACAATTCAACCTAATGGAAACTTCTCATTAGTATCTCTGACCTTATCTCTCTACCCTGTTTCCCTCATATCCAATCAGTCAAAAAGCCTTAACAATTCCACCTTCCTATACTCTTATTCCATCCTGTCATTTCCTTTGCAACCCATTATGTTCTCTATTCTTACAAGATTTTTCAGTTTTACTGGTCTCCCATCTCCTTATACATCTATAATATTATCGCCAGAAACAACTATGCCCAAAACACAAATCAAAACTGAAAAAGTCCCATTGCTTACAGAATTAAATCTAAACAACTGGTACAACATTCAGTAATCTTTATGACTTGGCCAGTCTCCACTGGACTACCTGTCATTTCTTAAATAAACCAAACATGCACTTTATTTCTTGTTTTTGTTTTTTGTTTTTGTTGTTTGTTTTTTGAGACAGAGTTTCACTCTTGTTGCCCAGGCTGGAGTGCAACGGCATGATCTCGACTCACTGCAACTTTCACCTCCCGGGTTCAAGCGATTCTGCCTGCCTGCCTCAGCCTCCCGAATAGCTGAGATTACAGGCATGTGCCACCACGCCTTGCTAATTGTTTGTATTTTTAATAGAGACAGGGTTTCTCCATGTTGGTCAGGGTAGTCTCAGACTCCTGACCTCAGGTGATCCACCCACCTCGGCCTCCCAAAGTGCTGGGATTGCAGGCATGAGCCACCACGCCTGGCCCAAATATGCATTTTCAGACCTCTACCCCTTTGATCATACTAATCCTTTCATTTGCAATGTCCTTATTGCCATCCCCTTGTCTATAGAAATCTGTCTCATTCTTCAGTGTCTAGCTTAAGTGTCATCTCCTTGATCCCTTGGTCATAATTAATCTACCATGATGTCAGCTGATTTCTTACACTTTTTTTTGGCATTTTATCTTATCTGTAATATAATCCATCATTTTCATATTTGCTTTCTCCATTACAGTAAAAAGTACTTGTGGATACTGGGGACATTGAAGTCTTCTTCACAATTCTCTAGTCTAGCACATGGCACAGTGTCTTGAACACAGTAGGCTCTGGCAGGTGGGAGATGAGGAAAACAAATCTGTCAAAAAGTTCCGCCTACGTGGAAATTCAAAAGTCATAATCCCTTACTGAAATCCACATATCTAGCCAAAGTGGAGAATGACTTTCACTCTCCCATTCAAGCTATTTCTCACCTCTCCTTCCTCTTTTTCCTGGTAAAGCCCTGACTCCAAACTATTTGCCTTGTCCTCCCACTCTGTGGTAGTTATCTATCACTCTTCCCTTCAAGGAATACCTATACCTCCAGGGATAGTCAAAATTCAACCACCTCAAAGATATTAGCTAAAGACCACCTGTGCCCAAAGTGATATTTTAAACCTAAAATCACCTAGTATAAAATGCCATTTGATCACATCAAAAACTGAGATAGAAATGTGAGTTCCCTCACTTGAACACCCTAACCTCCCCTTGCACTGAACTCCCATAATATCTGCAGTCTATACAACTTGTTGACACTCAAAGATGATTTGTAAGATGCCTGTTCAGCACCCATCCCATTCAGGGAAAACACTCACAGTCTTTCTGTGGGAACTCTTTCTCCCTCAATTCCAACAGGGAAAGTATAATTTTCCTTCAATAATCTGGCCTACTCATAGTTGATCATTCCATGATAAGCACCTGAACCAAGTATTCAAGTATTTTTTCCACACTCATACTGGCAAATCTATTTTTTTCTCTGAAAGCAAAAAATTTAGGATGCAAGATCAAAGAAAGAGTTCTTGCTTATTTGTTTGCTACATTTTCCAATATTCTGAAGAGCCTGTGTATAATAAGAAAGAATGAAGCTGAGAGGGCCAAAGAGACAAAGAGATGGAAATGAAGATTAATGGTAGCATTCACATCCCTGGTTCCAGATATCCCTGAGATTCCAGTTGCAAACTGTCTTTCCCTTAGTTTAGTTGTTCATCTCATCCTTTGATAACCTCTAGCCCAGAAAGAGGAGACCCAGCAAAAACGTCCCTAGGCCCCTTCACATGTTTAAAACATTGCTGGCCCCTAAAGAACTTCCATTTTTGTAGGTTATAACTGTCAATATTTCCTGTATTAGAAATTAGAACTGAAAAAATTTTTAAAGTTTAAAAATTAATTTAAAAATAACACATAATGGAGTAAATGTTAATACAGATAACATATTCTTCATGTAAAATATATTCTCCAAAAAAATTTTATGAGAAGAGCAGCACCAATTTACATTTTTGTACAAATGTTTAGTATCTAACTTAATAGAAAACAGATTTCCTTATCTGTTTCTGCATTCAATATGTTGCTCTATATTGCTTTGGTTCATAGCATATGAAGACTATTACTTAATAAAGTTACATATAAGTTAGATGAAATGTAGAATCTGACCACATCTAAAACATTCTATTCCATTAAAATCCACTGGCCTATCATTTACTGATGCATATCATGAGTTGCATCATGCATCTGAAAAATATTGCTTCACTGAGCTACGCAGATCTTCCAGATATTAATATATTTCATTTACATTATCAAAACATTACATTCCTTATATATCACCAGTATGCCAGTATGCAGTAAAGGATTAATAACTCAGTAGGGCTAGGTTGTCCACACCTTGGATATTCCAAAGAAAGGTTTGGTCCTTGCCCACCTAAGGCCCTTGAAATATGCTGCTTAATAAGAGGGCCTTTGTTTACTGAATCTTTGAGCCACACCAACAGATTATGCTAACAATGTAATTTATGGTAGGGGCCTTGGTCCATGCAGTATCAGAGTCTGACCTCTGGAGTCAAACAGATGGAGTTACTAAACTCAGCAACATGGGCACTTTAGGCCTTCATGAAAGATACCCAAAAAATCCCTGGACACCAAGACTCAGGTGAGTTCTCCTGGTTGGCAATACTTGACACGTGTTGTCACATACTGCTGCTGTAAGCAGCAGTTAAGCACTGTCCCTATGACTCCCCTGGGAGAGGGTAACTGGAAGCTTGCATCTAATCTCTGCTGGACTCTGCCCTATGCACCTCTTTCAATTGCTGATTTTAAACTGTAACCTTTTGCTATAATAAACTATTATTACTGTGAGTATAACAGTTTTGCCGTGTTCTGTTAGTCCTTCTAGCAAATCACTGAACCTGAGGGTGGTCTCAGAGACTTCTGACAACCATCAATCTCATCAGAAAAGTCATTAAGTATTTGAGAAACCTTCAAAGTCACAGCTGTAGATACAAGGCCTCCAAAATTCTAATTTTTGCTTGAAAATTTAAATATCCCCTTAAAGCACCAAATACTGCCAGTTTTTTTCCTCAAAGTGACAAGCTCACTTAGTTCTTTTTCAAGAAAGTATCTGCCATGTACTGAAATCTAAATAACCATAGTTTGTCAGTTATTTTTCAAAGTAAAACTAATGTGTCATAAAAGAAGTGGCTAGTTCAGGTACTGACTCAATCAATAATCGCATAACTATTTTTTCTCAAGACATTGCACGTCAGGATATAGTACTATGTGTTCTTTCCATTCCAACCCACAAAATACTAAAAAGACACATACTCAAGGACTGCAACTTAATAAAATTAATAATTTTTACTGTTCTATCAAAGACATTCTTAACTGGAACTGGCTTTATTTTTTTCTGCAGGTATGTGGCAGCAAAGAATACAATAATTATTAGTATAGTCTGATGCATAAATTACTTGATAATGAATTATTTGGTACATTAAGGCAATTACTACATGAATTTATACTAAGGCATTAGAAGTTTTCATTTTGTACCGGAGTGCAAACGTCAAAAAACTGAAAATGGCAAATAATGCATTAGTATTATGAAAATTATTTGACTTTACAGACTTCTTGAAAGGGCCTCAGGGAACCCCATGGTTTGGAACTCTAGGGAAAGCAGACAGACTATCAATACCAGGAAAGCCATTCCAACCACTTTCTACAACAATCTTAACTAAGTCAGTCAGCACTTACATGAAAAACAAGACTATCACCAATATTGTAACCAAAATTTTAATTCCTTCCTACTTCTTTATGCAAAGCCTACTCAGACTCCATAGTTGTAAATTTTTGGTGGCCATTGTTTTTAAATAAGATCAACTCTATCATAAAAAATAACTCTGGAAGTAAGTTATTTCTAAATAATTTATTCAACTCTCATATTCTATTGATGTATTTCAGATTTCACTTACTAGCTTTGCATCTTTCCTTTGATTACAAATATTCTCATGATACACTCCAGTCTCTTTTGATTAATTTTTCTTTAGATGAATCACCCATTTATAGAATTTTTTAAATTTCTTATTTTCTTCTTGATAGTTTGCTATGATCCTCATCGTCAACATAATTTCAAAAATTATTTAGGAATGTCTTACATATAACTTACAGTTATTTACAAAGAAATCAACTTCAAAGCAGTCAATTGATCTTCAAAAGCAACAAGCTGCTTGACATTACTTGCCCCAACCAACAACAGAAGTCTTTCCTGTAGCCAAACATTACATTACCTCTCTTCTTTCTCCTGGTAAAGCCCTGCCTCCAAGTCACCCAACAAGCAGAAGAGCTTTCAACTAGCACATACACATAAATTCTAGAAAAGGATCTTATCACATATAAAAATTTAATGTATAATAGAAGGCATATCACAAAAAATATTCAAAAAATATTGATACATTCAGTTAGATGCTTGGAAAGTTATCAACCGAGAATCCCAAACCATGCCAAATTAAATGTTAAACAAGTTAAAGTATTTTTTTAAATACTATAAAAACTATAGGTTTATACATAAAATACTGATATACGATACTCTTTGCTTAAAAGCCAAAACAAAAACCAAAAATCAAAGAAATATACAAAGACTGAGATTTGACAGTACAAAACATGTGAAAGCAGGTAAAATACAAGATGTGCATGTGCTCACATAACACAAGAAAGGATCATCACTGTGGCTGTTTACAGTATCATAAGACTAGATAAAACCTAATCACTAGAGATAAAGAGTAAATAAATTATGTACATCCAATAGAAAACTGTGTGGTTACTTAAAAGAGTAAGGCAGTTTAAACATTCAGAAGTACACAAACACACTGTATGTATTACCATATACTTATCTTCAAGTCTTTGCACAAAAATGTCACTCAGTGAATCCTATCTTGACTACCCAATTTAAAATGGCAACTTCTCCTCTGGCTGCCAGTACCCTATTATCCAGTCTGACTGCTTTTTCCTTTTTGCCATAGCACTTACTACCTTCTAGAATTCTATACTATTTAGGTACGTATCATATTTATTGCATGTCTCCTCTCTGCAAAATATAACTTACAGAGCAACGGTTATCTTAATCTGTTTATTCATTTATCCTAACCACCTAAAATAGTGCCTGAGTAGGTTCTGAAATTTTCATCCCTTAAATAAATCAATATAGACAGAATTGGTATTGACCCTAGAAAGTCTAACTGGGAAACTGATAGTCAGTGGCAGAAAGGGATCTTTTTAATTAAAGAGTACCTTTTTTTATATGTTGTATTTTTTCCCTCCGTGAAAAAATATATTGCCTATTAGAAAACTTAACAATCTTACGCATTGCGTTAACGACAGGGATACATTCTAAGAAATTTATCTTTAGGCAGTTTCGTCATTGTGCAGACATCATAAAGTATACATACACAAATCTGACTGCCACGGCCTACTGCACATGGCATAGCATATTGTTTCTAGGCTACCAACCTGCACAGCATATTGCTATACTGAATACTACAGGCAATTGTAACACAGTGGTATTTGTGTATCTAAACATATCTAAATATAGAAAAGGTACAATAAAAATATCGCATTATAATCCTATAGGACTGACCAAAATATCATTATGCTAACATAACTGTATGTTACACATAAGTAAATGTATACTTATGTGTTATACATATGCATGTACATTATATATATACATACACAACAGCAATGGTTACTACCAAGAACAGTGAGATTAGGGAAGTATGAGGGAGTAAAGACTTTTTCCTATATTGTTCATTATTTTGTTTTTTAATGCTAGTTATAATACTTGTCACATTACTTGCAGCAGAATAATCTCCAATCAAGAACTGCTAGAAACGACAAATAAAATACAAAAAATAAAAAAATAAAAAGAAGAACAGTCTGTTTAAATCATCCAAGAGCTAAATATGGAGGCAATCAGAACTTAAGGAACCAACATTTCAAAAAAAGTAGAATCCTAAAGAAGGTGCCATTCAGCAGCCACTCTGCCACTTTTCCCCTCAAACTATTTATCTGCATATTGTGGTCACAAAGCAAGAGGCTGAGAATTCATGCAAAAGACCCAGGTCTTCGGTCTGGGTCCTAATAGGAGGAAAACAATCCAGCAGAACTTTCAACAGTCTCACAAAGCTGGTGAGACAAATATTAAGAGACTTGAAGGGCCAGGATTCTGGCAATAAAAAAGAAACAGAGAACTGAACCACAGGCTTAACTATTTCCCTCCAGAGACATCTACTGAACTGTGAAGCTACAGAGACAAGAAGTTAAGTAAAGACTGAGTAGCAAGCTGTAGTATTCAAAAGTTTTGTGACTGAAGTGATCTAACTGCATTCTATCGGCCTAACAGAGGAGAGGCTAAGCCATCTATCCTCTATAGCAAATGATCATTTATATAACCTATAAAATTGTCAAACACAATGTCTGGCATTTAATTAAAATGTAACACATGCCAAGAGAGTATACAAGAAGACAAACAAGTAAATAAATGAAACAAAGATACAATATAAAACTTCCAGAAAAAAACAAAAGTTGGTGCTTGGAGAGTCTATTAAAGTCAACATTTTGTTAAGACTGATCAAAGAAGAAAAAGTCACAAATTATCAATTTCTGACTCAAAGAGGAATAAATTTTAAAATTACAGACAGAAGGCTGTAATAGTTATTCAGGAAAATATAGCAAAAGACAAAATAAAGATAGAATTTAAGGATAAAATTTGAATATTTAAAAAGTAATCAAATTTGTAAAAATAAGAGCTAAATATAATGTTAACAGATTAGGCAGTTTTGTTTTTTTTGTTTGTTTGTTTGTTTTTTTGAGATGGAGTCTCGCTCTGTCACCCAGGCTGGAGTGCAGTGGCGCGATCTCAGGTCACTGCCAGGTCCGCCTCCCGGGTTCACGCCATTCTCCTGCCTCAGCCTCCCAAGTAGCTGGGACTACAGCCGCCCGCCAACACGCCCGGCTAATTTTTGGTATTTTTAGTAGAGGGGGGTTTCACCGTGTTAGCCAGGATGGTCTCGATCTCCTGACCTTGTGATCCACCTGCCTCGGTGTCCCAAAATGCTGGGATTACAGACATGAGCCACTGCGCCCAGCCAAGAAGCTAATAATTTGAAAAGTTCCATAGAAAATACACTGACTAGAGCATAAAAAGAAAACAACGACAGAAAATACAGAAAAGTTATACCTGTCAAATGGTAATGCAGAAAAAAAAGAAAATACAGAAAAGAATACAAAAAATGAACGGGACATCGTTTTTTAAAAAGTTGCTAACAGGCTGGGCAAAGTGGCTCACACCTGTTATCCAACACTTCAGGCGGCTGACGAGGGAGGATCTTTGAAGACAGGAGTTCAAGACCAGCTTGGGCAACAAAGCAAGACCCCCAACGCTACAAAAAAGGTTTTCTAAAACAAATAAGCTGCGCACAGTGGTGCACAGCTATAGTCCCCAGCTACTCGGGAGGCTGAGGCAAGAGGGCTGCTTGAGCCCAGGAGTTCAAGGATGCAGTACGCTATGATCATACCATTGCGCTCCAGCCTGGGTGACAGAGTGAGACCCTGTCTCAAAAAAAAGGGGAGGTGGGGGGGGGCGTAGACATACATGTACAGTACCAGAAAGGAGGCAATAGAGAATAGAACAGAAGCAAAATATGAAGAAAAATCAGTCAAGAATTTTCCAAACTCAATCAAAAATGTTAAGGCAAAGATTCAAGCATTCTATATATCCCAGCAAGTTTTTTTTTTTTTTCCTTAAAAAAAAAAGGCCACATCTAGGCAAATCACAGTAAAGATGCTAAAAACCAAAGGCAAGACTAAATAATTTTTTTCAACTTTAAGTTCAGGGGTACATGTGCAGAACTGTTACACAGGTAAATGTGTGTCATGGGAGTTTGTTGTACAGATCATTTCATCACCCAGGTTATAAAGCCTAGTACCTATTGGTTATTTTTCCTGATCCTCTCCCTCCTCCCACCCTCCACTCTCAATTACACCCCAGTGTGTGTTATTCCCCTCTATGTATCCATGTGTTCTCATCATTCAGTTCCCACTTATAAGTGAGAGCATGCAGTATTTGATTTTTACGTTCCTGCATTAGTTTGCTGAGGATAATGGCTTCCAGCTTCATGCATGTCCCCGTAAAGGACATAATCTTGTTATTTTTTTAATGGCTGCATAGTATTCCATGGTATATATGTACCACATTTTCTCGATCCAGTCTATTAATGATGGGCATTTAGGCTGATTCCATGTCTTTGCTACTATGAACAGTGCTGCAATGAACATACATGTGCAAATGTCTTTATAACAGAGTGATTTATATTCCTTTGGTTATATATTCAGTAATGAGATTCATTGGTTGAATGGTATGTCTATCTTTAGGTCTTTGAGGAATTGCCACACAGTCTTCCACAACAGTTGAACTAATTTACACCCCCACCAACCGTGTATAAGCATTCCTTTTTCTCCACAACCTCGCTAGCATGTGTCATTTTCTGACTTCTTAATAACACCCATGCTGACTGGTGTCATGGTGGTTTTGATTTACATTTCTCTAATGATCAGTGATGTTGAGCTTTATTTCACCTGATTCTTGCCCGCATGTATGTCTTCTTTTGAAACATGTCTCTTCATGTCTTTTGCCCAGATTTTAATGGATTCTTTTCCTTGTAAATTTAAGTTCTAGATGCTGAATATTAGACCTGTCAGATACATGGTTTGCAAAATTTTTCTCCCATTCTGTGGGTTGTCTGTTTACTCTGTTGATAGTTACTTTTGCTGTGCAGAAGCTCTTTCATTTAATTGGATCCCATTTGCCAATTTTTGCTTTTGTTGCAATTGCTTTTGGCGTCTTCCTCATGAAACTTTGCCCAGGCCTATGTCCTGAATGGTACTGCCTACGTTGTCTTCCAGGGTTTTTATAGTATGGGGTATTACATTTTAGTTTTTATTTCATCTTAATTTTTGCATATGGTGTAAGGAAAGGGTCTAGTTTCAATCTTCTGCATATGGCTAGTCAGTTATCCCAGCACCATTTATTGAATGGTCCTTTCCCCATTGCTTGTTTTTGTCAAGTTTGTCAAAAATCAGATAGCTGTGTGAGGTCTTATTTCTAGGATCTCTATTCTGTTCCATTGGTGTTATGTCTCTGTTCTTGTACCAGTACTATGTTATTTTGGTTACAGGAGTTCTGTGTATAGCTTGAAGTTGGGTAGCATGATGCCTCCAGTTTCGTTCTTTGGCAAGACTAAATCTTCAAAGTAGTCAAAACAGAAAGACATTATATTCAAAGAAACAGATAAAAAATTTTTGCTAACTTTGCAACAAAAATACTGGAAAGCAGAGAGAATGGAATATCTTCAAATTTCTGAAAGAAAGTAACTGTGAATCTAGAATCTAATGCACAGAGACAACATCCTTCAGACACAGAAACAAGTACATTTTCAGATAAATAGAAAGTATATTTGACAACTGACGTTTACCAAAAAAAAAAAAAAAAAATTAAAAGAAGTTCCATAGGCCAAAAGAAAAGTTAAAAAGTTCCCATCCTACAGGAAACAATGGAAATACAGCATAAAGTGAAGAGCATCATAACAGTAAATATATGTGTAAACAAACACTGTACAAAGCAATAGTATCTAATGAATATTAAAACGTGTATAATAGGCCGGCACGATAGTTCATGCCTGTAATTTCGGCACTTTGGGAGGCAGATGCGGGTGGATCACTTGAGGTCAGGAGTTCAAGACCAACCTCCCCAACATGGCGAAACCCCAACTCTACTAAAAACACAAAAATTAGCTGGGTGTGGGGGCACACACCTGTAATCCCAGTCACTTGGGAGGCTGAGGCAAGAGAATTGCATGAACCCAGGAGTCGGAGGTTGCAGTGAGCCAAGATTGTGGCACTGTACTCCAGCCTGGGCAACAGAGTGAGACTCCATGTCAAAAAAAAAAAAAAGGGTATAATAAACATGCAGAGCAATAATGTAAAAAGCAGAAGGAGGCCGGATGCGTTGGCTCACGCCTGTAATCCCAGCACTCTGGGAGGCCCGAAGCAGGCGGATCACGAGGTCAGGAGATCGAGACCATCCTGGCTAACACGGTGAAACTCCATCTCTACTAAAAATACAAAAGATTAACCAGGTGTAGTGACAGGCGCCTGTAATTCCAGCTACTTGGGAGGCTGAGGGAGGAGAATGGCGTGAACCCGGGAGGCGGAGCTTGCAGTGAGCTGAGATCGAGCCACTGCACTCCAGCCGGGGCGACAGAGCGAGACTCCACCTCAAAAAAAAAAAAAAAGCAGAAGGATAAGTGAAGTTCAGATGTTCTAAGTTCCTAGCATTGTTAGGGAAGTGGTAAAAGTAAATATTTTCAGTAGACTGTAATAAGTCAATGATACATGTTGTAATCTTTAGGACAACCACTAAAAGACTAAAATGTCAGGCTATATAAAACAATAAAACCCACTTATAAGAGATGTATCTTAAATATAAGAATACAGAAATGTTGAAAGTAAAAGAACACAAAAAGCTTTACCATACTAGCACTAATCAAAAGAAAACTGATGTCAGACAAACTAGATTTTAAGACAAGAAGTATCAGCTGGGCACCATGGCTCACGCCTGTAATTCCAACACTTTGAGAGGCTGAGGCAAGAAGATCACCTGTGGTCAGGAGTTCAACACCAGCTATGGTCAACATGGTGAAACTCTGTCTCTACTAAAAATACCAAAATTGGCCAGGTGTGGTGGTGGGCACCTGTCATCCCAGCTACTCGGGAGGCTGAGGCAGGAGAATCGCTTGAACCCAGAAGGTGGGGTTTGCAGTGAGCCGAGATCACGCCTCCAGCCTGGGCGATAAGAGCAAAACTCTGTCTCAAAATAAATAAATAAATAAATAAATAATTAAAAAAAAAAAAAGACAAGAAGTATCAGAAGTAGTATCAAAGATAAGAGACATTTCATAATACAGTAATGAATTCATTAGGAACTGGTATATGCATATTTAGAATTCATTATTCAAAATATAAAGCTAAAATAAAACTATATGTAGTTCTATATAGATAAAACCCCTAAAATAGATAAATCTACAATAGTAGGATGGGAAACTATACATTTCTCTCAAGAGTTTATTTAAAAAGCACATGAAAGAAAAAAAAAATCAGTGAACATATAAAAAACCAAGATTCATAAATATAATTGACCCATGAAGAAAGCTGAATGCAATAAAAGTTTGCGTGTGTATATATGTGTGTGTGTGTGTGTGTGTGTATATATACACAGAGACACATCTTTCAAGTGAACATAGAACATTCATCCAAAACCATATGCTGAATCAAAAAGCAAGCCTCATTTCAAAGGACTGAATTCATTCAGAGTATGTTCTCTCAAGGGAACTAATCGAAAAATTACTAACCCCTAAAAAAACTATAAAAGTTGCCATCTATTTAGAAATATGTCTTCACAATATGCTAGTGAAGAAACCAAATGCAGATAAGTCAGATAACAATTTGTGACATGTAGCTGAAGTTATGCTTGGAGGGAAATCTGTAACCTTATATTAAAAAAGAAGACAGAGAGGAATTATTTAAGTATCTACCTCAAGAAATTAGAGAAGACAAAAAGTTAAACCTGAAAAGACAGAAAATAAATAGGACACAATTAACAAAATCAAAAGCAAAGGTACAACACAAGACTTCAGGAAAAAAAAATGAAAAATTGGTTCTTGGAAAGATTAACAAAATTGGTCGACTAGAGAAGACTGAACAAATGAAAAAGGTCACAAAGTATCAATTTCACTAGTGAAAAAGAGACAGGTCCTACTGAAGAACAATTAGTCATGCTATTACACATTAAGAATTAATGCAAAGATAGACAAGTAGACTAATGGGACAGAAGTGAGACGTAACAAACTCACACATGTATTGCCATTGATTCATGACAATGATGAGTCTGAAAAATATGAGCTTTTTACTTGATGGAAATGGGTCAACTAGATATCCACATTGTTTTTAAATGAATCTTGACCTCTTCCTTGCTCCATTCACAAAAATCAATTCCATATGTACATTATATCTAAAAGAAAAAGATAATAAAGTGTCTAGGAAAAAACACAGGCAAATATGTTCGTCTCCTTAGAGCACGCAAAGATTTCTTAAACATGACTCAAAAAACCTCAACCTGTTTATGATTCAATTTTATTATATAAAGCTGAAAAAGTCAGAAATAATCTGGGATGGAAGAAGTTAGAATTCTGTTTATTCGGGAAGAGGTAGCGTGCGTATTAGGCAGAAAGCAGCCCCAAAAAGATATCTAGGATGCTGACAATATTCTGAGGTTCTTTAAGTATGGATTACATAGGTACATCCACTTTTTAAAATTCATTGTGATAAACACTTAGAATACTATGCTTCAGTATAGTATACTATAGAATACTATGCTTTATGTGTGCTACACTTCAACCACAAAGAAAAAAAAAAACTGATAAAATTAACTTCTGTTAAAAAAATCAACAGTTCAAAAGCACATATACTCATCAAAAGACTCATAGCCAAGACAGAGAATAACCAGAAATAAATACAAAAAAAGACAAACCAATAGAAAACTGGAAATCAAAAGACTTCTTCATGGAAGAGTTACAGAAATGACCAATAAACATATGAAAAGATACACACTTCCATTAATCATCACATCAAGAAAATAAAAATTTAAAACCACAAGAGCTATTACACCACCAACCCAACTAAATCACTACAATGATTTTATTTTGATACTAAATGTTCACAAGAATGTAGAGCAACTGAAATTCTCACACATTGCTACTCAGAATTTAAATGGGTACAAACACCTTGCAAAACTATTCAGCAATTCCTACCAAGCTTATTAAATGAACATCCTATGATCCAGCAATTCTAATCCTAGCTGTATAACATAAATGTCTATACATGTTCATCAAAAGTCATTATCAGAAAATTCATAGTAATGCTATCTGTAATAGTCAAACTACACACACCTTAAAGGTCAAGTCCATCACTAGTAGAAAAAGATAATATACTGTTGGTATAGTCACAATGTAACACAAGCAATGGCGATAAGGGAAATAGTGCTACATGAGACAACATGAATAAATCTCATCAACATAACAAAGTAACACACAAAAGAATGGATATTAAAGGTTGAGTATCCCTAATCTGAAAACTGAAATCCAAAATGCTCCAAAATCTGAAACTTTGAGGACCACCATGACACAAAAACAAAATGCTCATTGGAGCATTTGGATTTCATATTAGAGATGCTCAACTGGTATAATGCAAATAAAGCCCCCCAAAAATACGAAATCTGAAACAGTTCTGGTCCTAAGCATTAAGGGAAACTCAACCTGTATATGATTCAATTTTATAATATAAAACTCAAAAAGTCAGAAATAATCTAGGATACAAGAAGTTAGAATTTTGTTTTTCAGGAGGAGGTGGTGTGCATATTAGGCAGAAAGCAGGCATAAAAAGACATCTAAGATGCTGATAATATTCTGGGGTTCTTTAAGCATGGATTACACAGGTACATCCACTTGTTAAAATTCATTGTGCTGAACACTTAAGATACTATGCTTTGTATGTGTTATACTTCAAGAAAAAGTATACCCAAGGAAAAAAAATTAATTCTAAACACAGAAAAACTCTATACTAAAACTTTCATTTCAACACTAAAGGGAGTAGGCTTTAAAATTAGTATGTGCATACATATTATATGTAATTGTGCATATACATAAAACATTAGACAGTCAAAATTACATCTGCACTAAACATCTCATAACAATGTGTTGTCCAGCTGTTACCCTCTCCCTCATCTGTTTTATTATCTTGGACTTAATCTCCCTTAACCCCCAGTACTGCCAAATGTTTGCAGAGGCCACAACAGTGGTAACTTGAAAATTCACATAAGTACTGTTCAGCAGCCTAAGACTAAGTAGTTGGTACTAACAGCTGAGTCAATGGGTGACTCAGAGCCAAGACTTAGCCCTGCCTCATCTTTTCTGCCTTTCCGTGACTAACGTCTCATGCCCACGAAGGTCAGAGACAGGACAGAAATTCATGCATCTGCCTCTTTGGCATATACAGTTTTATACCTCTCCGGATTGTGTCACCATTTTTCATTTTCTCTGTTCATTAACTATGTAAGTTTTAATCATATAATCATCTTTTAAACTTTTTCAACACACAAAAAAATCTGAATATTTTCTTTCCATATAAAAAGCTCTTCTATCCCCAACTATTATATGCATTATTCTAAAACTCATTTTAACATCCTTACAACAAAATAATTAGAATTGTAGATATTACCTTATAAATAATTGCATAAGATTTCATCCAAAACCTTATTCTATCATGTTTCAACTATATTTCTGTCATTAGTAAGTAGGATAAACTTACCAGCTAAGGAAGTTTTCTTGTAATCCATCTAATTCTTTTTATTTTAATATTTTTTTTTGAGACAGGATCTTGCTAGGTTGTTAAGGGTGGTCTCAAACTCCTGGCCTCAAGAGTCCTCCCACCTCAGCCTCCCAAGTAGCTGGGATTACAGGCAGAGGCCACCCTGCCCAGCTTATGAGACTGATCTTGCTTTGTCACCCAGGTGAGAGTGCAGTGGCAAGATCAGAACTCAATGCAACCTCAACCGCTTGGGTTCAAGTGAGTCTCCTACCCCAGCCTCCCGAGTAGCTGGGACCACAGGTGTGCCACCACCATGCCCTGCTAAACTTCTTATTTTTATTTTTTGTAGAGACAGGGTCTCCCTATGTTGCTCAGTCTGGGCTCATGCAATCCTCTCTCCTTTGGCCCCTCAAAGTGCTGGGATTACAGGCGTGAGCCAACTGCACCCAACCCCCAGCTTAACTCTTAATAAGCAACACTAAATATCTATTATTCTTGTTTTATTGGTCATCTCTTCGCAACATATTAAAGTGTCCAAAAGAAAAAAATTGTAAGAAAACAGTATAACTCCTTAGCACTGTTGCCTCTATAAAATGTTTACACACCATTCTCTTGCATACTGATTTATTCTTTCAACATCGATATAGGTTTGTGACTCCTGCAACAATTCACATCAATATCACACCTACCACCAGAAAGCAGGTGTCAAATGTTCCCCTTCTTTGTAAGAACCATATACAGTACTCACTTCTGCAGCACATATACTAAAAATTGGAATGATGATAGAGAAAAGATCAACATGACCCCTGCTCAAGAATGACATGCAAATTTGTGAAGCATTCCATATTTTTTTTGGCACTCTTACCACACACACACACACACACACACACACACACACACACAGAGAGAGAGAGAGAGAGAGAGAAACGGTTAACTGTGGGAGATGAGGGATATGTTAACTTACTTGACTGTAGTAATTACTTCACTAAATATATGCATATCAAAACATTATGTTGTATACCTTACATATAGACAATAAAAAAGAAAGAAAAAAGAACCATATACAAACCTTATATGTAAGTACTTTATTATAGCCTTTTTGGTAACTATAAAACATCAGCATCACTGTGAATTAGAAATGGAGAAAGGTTACTATATTTTACAAAAGGAAACACTCATGAGGAGTTTAAATTAACTTTTCCAATATAGTGATTCACTAAAAGCATTAAAAACCACAAACGCAGGTTTTTCCAAAGGCTAAACTTGGGTTCTTCCTCTATACTACTCTCATTGTAAGCACCAGGTAGAGAGAAACCTAACGACTTGCTATTACTATGTTTCTCAAAACATGCCCTGCGGAGAATGATCATTAAGCACATAAGTTTAGAAGAAGCAGAGTTAAACAAGAAAGTTTGTTTAGTATATTAATGACTCATAGGGCTCCTGTATTTATGTCTAAGGTTGCAACTTTTTGAGTGTGAAAAATCGGACCTTGGCGATGACCTTGAGCAGTAGGATATAAAGAACTCCCAGATGCTTAGCGCTCCATTAATGGAACACTAGGCATAAACAGGTTAATGTACATTCTGGATTTCCAAGAGCAAAGACCCAAAATGCAGAAGTTCTCAAATTACTTAACTGTCAAAAAGTCACAGAACACCAATTCCTTTAACTGAACAATGCAGTGTACAATTTAGGAGATGTTATGTGATGCTTATGAAACAGCTGACACTCGTTAACTGACTAGTAATTCGCTCTCTTTGTTCAAAACTGCTTTCTTCTGATACAATGTCTACCTCAATTCTCCAGGTTTTGATTAAATACATCGGCAAATATTAAAAATAAAGCATCATTTACTTTCAAATACACTAGGGTAAAAACAAAAAATCCAACCTCGATGATTGATTTATAAAATACTATTAAGTTATTTAATTTATTTATTTATTGTAACTATTAAGTTATAAATAGTTAATTTATAAATTAACTATTTACTATTAAGAATAAAAAAAATTATCAAGTATTATCTTTTGCTATTCTGAAAAATCTACTCCCCTTAATTTGCTATCCCCTCTAACTACTTATTCTCTGAAAGGATGTAGCCTCCAAATTCCCACAAACCAATCTCTTTTCAACCCCTTTAAAACTTGTAACCTTTAAGCGGCCTTTAAGCCACTGTCAGTTTCCTGTTCCTCCTTCTTTTTTTTTTTTTTTGAGACGGAGTCTTGCTCTGTCGCCCAGGCTGGCGTACAGTGGCACAATCTCCGCTCACTGCAAGCTCCGCCTCCCGGGCTCACACCATTCTCCTGCCTCAGACTCCCGAGTAGCTGGGACTACAGGCGCCTGCCACCACACCCAGCTAATTTTTTGTATTTTCAGTAGTGACGGAGTTTCACTGTGTTAGCCAGAATGGTCTCGATCTCCTGACCTCGTGATCCGCCCGCCTCAGTCTCCCAAAGTGCTGGGATTACAGGCGTGAGTCACTGTGCCTGGCCTCCTGTTCCTTCTTTACATACAAGAAGATTAAAAGTCACCACTCCATCCTAACAAGTAAAAAGCTGAACAAACTGAAAAATCAATAGCTCTAGTGAGATCCTTCAGAGAAGTGAGGTCACAGGGCAAACCACTGTCCCCTAAAATTCAGAGACAGGCAGGCAGATAGAGAAAAATCCCAAGTCATCAGAACAGAAACCCACAAGCAGAAACTTCCTTGGGAGCCAGTGCCAGGGTAAGAATATTTCAACTATAACAACAAATTGTTGGAGACTCGGTGCAAACAAATGATAATTTAAAACTCCAGGAGGACCCAGTCATGTAAGGCCCTGACACTCTTGTGAATTTTACCTCCAGGAGCTCTGCTAGGCCCTTACAGTAAATATCAGAGAAAAATCCCTTTGTGCTTCTGGCAGGGGAAAAGAAAAAGGAACAATTTTGAAATATGCCCAGCAATCAGTTCTTAACAAGGCCTGACTTGAACAGAAACTAATTTACCAGAGCCTAACCTACCTGTGGATAAAGAAGTACGGTGAATAACTCCAGTTCACTTTAGCCTTTCACAAGAGGAAAGGGAAATACCAAATTCCAGCCCCTTCTAGCCATTCTATCCCACCTAAAGGTGACAGGGATAAGGGTGGGGGACTGAGAAACAATGGTTACGTTCACAGTCCAGGAGCACAATTTCACCAAAAAACTGGGACCTAATACTAGGACTACACAATGCCTCCCTTATAACTACATCACTAAAGGCCTATTTGCAGCAGTTCCTTTTACCTAGTACATCATGTATACCTTTCAATAAAAAATTACAAGACATAATAAAAGGCAAAAAACAGTTTGAAGAGACAGAGAAAGCATAAAAAACAGACATGACAGGAATTCTGGAGTTACCAGATTGGGAATTTTTTAAAACTATGATTAATATGCTAGGTGCTTTATGAAAAGGGTAGACAATATGCAAATACATAGACAACGTAAGCAGAGAAATGGAAATTCTAAGAAAGGATAAAGAGAAATGTTAGAAATCAAAAGCAATGTAACAGAAACGAAGAATGCCTTTAATGGCTTCGTTAATAGACTGAACATAGCTAAGGAAAGCATCTCTGAGCTTAAGGGTCTAACAACAGAAACTACTTCCAAAACTGAAAAGCAAAGAAAAAACAGAGAGGAAAAAGAAAGAGTGGAACATTAAGAACTGTAGGACAACTAAAAAAGGTGTAACTTACATACACTGATAACACAAGGAAACAAAAATGACTAAATTTCCAAGTTCATATCAGACATCAAACCACAGATCCATAAAACTCAGAATATTAAGACTGAGGCCCCTAAAAACCTAAAAATAATTTTTAAAAATCTAAGCATATCATATTCAAGCTTCAGAAAATCAAAAACAAAGAAAAAAATCTTGAAAGAAACCAGAGGCAAAAAACACCTTGCCTACGGAAGACCAGCTTCTCCTCAGAAACAATGCAAACAGGAGAGTAGAATGAAACACTAAAGTGTTGAGAGAAAAAAAAAACATGAATCTAAAAATGTATACCATGTGACACTATCCTTCTAGAGTGAAAGAAACATAAAGACATTCTCAAACAAAAATCGAAGAGATGTGTTGCCAGTAGACCTGCCTTGCAAGACATATTAAAATAATTTCATGAAAGAGAAGGATAAAGATATAGGTCAGAAACTCAGGAAGAACATGAGAGAACAAGTGAAGGTAAAATAAAAACTTTTATTTTTCTTATTTTTAATTCAGCTAAAAGGTAACAGTTCAAAATAATAGCAATGATGTATTTGCTTGCGTATGCCTATGTATAAGTGAAATGAATGACAAGATAGAAAAGGACAGAAGCAAGGAAACAGGAATATTTTGTTATTATAAAGTACTTACACAACCCATGAAGCAACACAGTATTATTTGACAATGTGCTTGGAAAAACTGTAAATATATATTGCAAGCTCCAGGGCAAACACTTAAGTTAGAAAAAAAAAAAAGGCCAGGCGCAGTGGCTCACACCTGTAATCCCAACACTTTTGGAGGCCAAGGCAGGCAGATTACTTGAGGTCAGGAGTTCAAGACCAGCCTGGTCAACATGGCAAAATCCCATCTCTACTAAAAACACAAAAATTAGCCAGGCGTGGTGGCGCATGCCTGTAATCCCAGCTACCCGGAAGGCTGAGGCAGGAGAATTGCTTGAATATGGAAGGCAGAGGTTGCTGTGAGCCAAGATGGTGACACTGCATTCCAGCGTCAATGACAGAGCAAGACTCCATCTCAAAAAAAAAAAAAAAAGAGAAAAAAAAAGTGGAGGACAGGCGTGGTGGCTCATGCCCATAATCCCAGCACTTTGGGAGGCCAAGGTGAGAGGATTGCTTTAGCCCAGGAGTCTGAGACCAGCCTGGGCAACATGGCAAAACCCTGTCTCTACAAAAAAAAGTACAAACAGTAACTAGCCAGGCATGGTGGTGTGCATCTGTGGTCCCAGCTACTCAAGAGGCTGAGGTGGGAGTATCACTTGAGCCAGGGAAGTGGAGCAGTGAGACAACATTACGCCACTGTACTCCAGTCTGGGTGATACAGTGTCTCAAAAATAAATAAATAAAATAAAATAAATATATATATATAACTGATGTGCTCAAAAATGAGAGAAAAATGAAATCATATAAAATACTCAAATCACAAAAGGCAGAAAAAGTGCATAACAAAAAGTTACAAACAGGGCAACAAATAGAAAATCGTTAAGAAATATGGTGAATATTAATTTAACTATATCAATAACCACTTTAAACATCAAGTCTAATATACCAATTAAAAGACATTGTCAGAGCAGACCAAAAAACAAGATCCTACTATATGAACAAGAAACCCATTTTAAATATAAAAACACATACAGATTAAAAGCAAAGGGATGGAGAAAGATACACCATGCTAACACTAATCAAAAGAAAGTGGGAGCAGCTATATTAATTTCAGACAGAGCCAACGTCAGAGCATGGAAAGTTACCAGGGACAAAGAGAGGCATTAAGTAATGATAAAGGGATCAGTATCTCAAGAAGATCCAATGATCCTTAATATATATGTGCCTAACAATGGAGAGTAAAAATAAATGAAAACAAAAAAAAAAAAACTGAACTTCAAGAGAAAATACATAAATGCACTATTAGAGTTGAGATTTCAACATGCCTCTATCAGGAATGGGCAGATCCAGCCAGCAACAAATCAGTAAAGATATAGTTTAACTCAGCAGCACTTTCAATCAACTGGATATAACTGACATCTATAGACCACTTCATCCAACAATAGCAGACTGAACATTCTTTCCAGGCTCGAATGAAATATTTACCAACATAGACCACATTCCGAGTAATAACACGCCTTAACAAATTTATAAGTATAGAAATCATATAATGTCTATTCTCAGACTACAGAATTAAATTAGAAATAAATAACAAAAAAATGGCAAGAAAATTCCCAAGTACTTCTAAATAAACACATTAATCAAAGAGGAAATGTGAAGAGCAATTTTAAAATACTTTAAATTAAAATGAAAATACAATTTAACACTTGTGGGATGCAACAGAAGCAGTGCTTGGAGGAAAACTTTATAGTTTGAATGCACATGTAAGATAAAAAATCAGTAATCAGAGCTTCAGCTGGGAGCACTGGTACACACTTGTAGTCCCAGTTACCTGGGTGGTGAAGACAGAAAAATGGACAGAATTCAGAAGTTCTGGACTGTAGTACACTATGCCCAGTGAACCTCCATGATTAGTTTGGCATTAACACCCCTGGGAGCAGGATACCACCAGGTTGCCTAAGGAGGGGTGAACCAGCCCAGGTTAAAAACAGAGCAGGTCAAAACACAGATCAGTAGTGGGATTGCACCTGGAAACAGTCACTGCACTCCAGCTTGAGCCATGTAGCGAGATCCTGTCTCTTAAATAAAATTTGTAAATAATAATAATACTCTAAACTTCATCATAGAAAGCAAGAAAGAAAAGCAAATTAACTCCAAAGTAATCAGATAAAGAGAAATATAAATATTACAGCAAAAATCAATGAAATTGAAAACAGGAAATCAATAAATTAACAAACCCAAAAGTAACTTTTCTGAAAAGATCAATAAAACTGATAAGCCTCTAGCCAGACTCAGAAAAAAAGACAGAAGACAAATTAGTAATATCATAAATGAAAGAGAAGATCTTTACTAATTGCTACTACCCCAAAGCCATTAAAAAGATAATAAACTAATATCGTAAATAAATCTATGTCCACAAATTTGCAAAGCTAAATGAAATGGAGCAAGTCCTTAAAAAACATAATCTGCCAAAACTCACACAAGAAGAAAAAAAAAATCTTGAATAGACCTATATCTATTAAAGAAATTGAATCAATAACTAACTTTCAAAAACAGAGGGAACCAAATCCAGATGGGTTCACTGGTGAGTTCTAATCAACATATAAAGAAGAAATAATACCAATTCTCTACAATGTCTTTCAGAAATACAGCAGTTACTTCCTAAGTCATTCTGTGAGGACAATACTAACCTAATATCAAAACCAGACAAAGACATTACAAGAAAAGAAAACTACAGACCAATCTCTTATGAACAGAGATGGAAACATCCTCAACGAAATATTAGCAAATTAAATCCAACAATGTACAAAAAGAATTACATATCATGATCAAGCAGTATTTATCAAGACTGGCTCAACATTTTAAAAAATCAATGTAATTAATCACATCAGGCTGAAGAAGAAAAATCACATGATCATATTAATAGATGCAAAAATTCCATTTGACGGTATCCAATACCCAATCATGATGAAAATGCTAAGCAAATGAGGAATAGAAGGGAACTTTCTCAACTTGATGAAAAAACAAAAATCTACCAAGTAAATCGACAGTTAACACCATGCTTAATGGTAAGAATGTCAAAGCTTTCCCACCAAGATGGGGAAAAATTCAAGGATGCCTCCTCTTACCACTGCTTTTCGAATCATACTCAAAGTCCTAGCTAATGTAGTAAAACAGGAAAGGGAAAAAGGTACACTGATAGGGAAAGAAGAAATAATACTGTCTTTGTTCTCAGATGACAGGTTTGTCTAGCTAGAAAATCAGAAAGAACTGACAAAAAAAACTTCATGGAACTAACAAGCAAGGTTGCAAAATACAAGGAAAGCCAATGGCTTTCCTGTATGTACAAAAGAAATTTAAAACACATTACCATTTACATTAGCAACCAAAAAATGAAATACTTAGGTATAATTCTAACAAAATATGTACAGGATCTATATGAGAAAAACTACAAAACTGATGGAACATAACAAAGAACTAAATAAATGGAGAGATACTCCAAGTTCATGAATAAGACTCAGTATCAACATGTCTGTTCTTCCCAACTTGATTTACAGATTTGGCACAATTCCAATCAAAATCCCAGCAATTATTTTGTGGATATCAACAAACTGATTCTAAAGTTTTTACGGAGAGCTAAAAGACCTAGAATAGCCAACATAACATTGAAAGAAAAACAAAGTCGCAGGGATTGACACTACTAGACTTATTATAATGCTTCAGTAACCAAGATAGTGTTGTATCTTGGAAAAGGACAAATAAATCAATGGAACAGAACAGGAAACCCAGAAACAGACCCAAATAAATACAACAAATCATCTTTGGAAAAAAGAGCAAAGGTAAGATAATGGAGCAAAGACAGATTTTTTAACAAACAGTGCTGGCACAACTAGACATCCACATGTCAAAAAAAAAAAGAATGTAAACACTCACCTTACACCCTTCACAAAATTTAAATCAAAATGGATCACAGACCTAAATTAAAATGCAAAAGTGTAAAACTCCTAGACAATAACAATAAAGAAAATCTAATGACCTTGGCTATGGCGATGACTTCTCAGACACAAAAGTCACAATCCATGAAAGAAAAAACGAATAAGCTGGATTTCATTAAAATTAAAAACTTCTGCTCTGCAAAAAGCAACTGTCAAGAAAATCAAAAGACAAACCACAGACTGGGAGAAAAATATTTTCAAAAGACACATCTGGTAAAGGACTGTTATCCAAAAATACACAAAGAACTCTTCACAACAATAAGAAAACAAACCTGGTTTTAAAATGGGTAAAAGACCTGAAACAGACACCTCACCAAAGAAGACATAAAGATGGCAAATAAACACATGAAAAGATGTTCAGTATCACATGTATTAGACCATTCTTGCATGGCTATAAAGAAATACCTGAGCCTGGGTAATTTAAAAGTGGTTTAACTAGCTCATAGTTCTGAAGGCTGTATAGGAAGCATCGTGTCAGCATCTGCTCAGCTTCAGGGTAGGCTCAGGAAGCTTTTACTCATGGTGGAAGGCAAAGTGGGAGCAAACATATTACATGATGTTTCATGAAAGTAGGAGCAACAGAGAGTAGTGGGCAAGGTGCCACAATTTACAATAACCAGACCTCGTGAAAACAAACTCACTATCAGGAGAATGGCAGCAAGTCATGAGGGATCCTCCCCCATGACCCAAACCTTGGAGACAGGGTCTCACCCTGTTGCCCAGGCTGGAGTGCCATGGCACAATCATAGCTCACTGCAGCCTTGACCTCTCAGGCTTAAGTGATCCTCCCCACTCAGCCTCCTAAGTAGCTGGGACCACAGGTGTGCTGACCACCACCTGGCTGATTTTTTTCTTTTTCGTAGAGACAGAGTCTCAGTCTCATTATGTTGGCCAAGCTGGTCGCAAACTCCTGGCCTCAAGCAATCCTCCCAACTCAGCCTCCCAAAGTGCTGGGATTATAGATATAAGTCACCACCCTGGCCATAACAAGAGATCTAGAGGAGTGACATATCCAAACCATTATATATCATATGTGATTAGAAAATGGCATATTCAAAGATGATATCATTATACACCTTTTACAATGGCCCAAATCCAAAAATCTGGCAATATCAACTGCTGGCAAGAATGTAGAGCAACAGGAACTGTCATTCACTACAGGTGGGAATGCAAAATGGTGCAGCCACTATGGAAGACAGTTTGGCAGTTTCTTCCAAAACATACTTTTATTCTACTATGCAGTAATCAGGCTTCTTGTTATTTATCCCAATAAACTGAAAACATGGCCACAAAAAAACCTGCACGCAAATGTTTATAAGCACCTTTATTCATAATTGCCAAAATTCATAAACAACCACTAGCTGACTAGATAAATTATGGTACATTCAGATAAAAAAAGAAATTAGTTATTGAACCATGGAAAGAAAGAAAGAATCCTAAATGCATGTTATTAAGTGAAAGAAGTCAATCTGAAAAGGCTACATACTGTACAATTCCATCTCTACAACATCCTGGAGAAGGTAAAACTATGGAGACAGTAAAAAGATTAGTGACTGACGGGGCTAAGGGGAAAGGAAGAATGAACAGACAAAATATACAGGATTTTTAGGCAATGAAACTATTTTGTATGACACTACAATGTGGCATACATGTCATTAAACATTTGTCAAAACCCACAGAATGTACAACGTCAAGAATAAACCCTAACATAAACTATGAACACTGGGTGACAATAATATGCTAATGTAAGTTCATCACTGGAAACAAATGTGCCAGTGTGCTGGATGTCAACAGTGGGAAACAAACGGGGTGGAATATGGGAACTCTACTTTCCCCTCAATTTTGCTATAAAGCTAAAACTATTCTAAAACATAAAATTTATTAATTTTTAAAAAGTGAATTCGAGGAAACAAAATTTTTGTGCCTATCTAGAAGTATTCACCATTTTACTCAAACTGCATTCCTGTCCCTTATACACCACCTTTAACCATTAAATCCAATGTCTTTTTTGATTTTGCATCTTTCTTGTCCTCATTGCCTTGAAATAAGTCACTGTAAAAATGCAATACAAACGGGTAAGATGCAAGGCAGAAGGGTTTCCCCCAGAACAAGCCATATAACTTGCTAACTGTCAAGAAACATCATTAAACACCAAAAGTCAAGATGACTTCTCCAGGATATACAACTTAAACTCAAGTGAGTCAAGTATTAAGAGTTGATGGGGCCGGGCGCGGTGGCTCAAGCCTGTAATCCCAGCACTTTGGGAGGCCGAGACGGGCGGATCACTAGGTCAGGAGATCGAGACCATCCTGGCTAACACGGTGAAACCCCGTCTCTACTAAAAAAAAATACAAAAAACTAGCCGGGCGAGGTGGCGGGCGCCTGTAGTCCCAGCTACTCGGGAGGCTGAGACAGGAGAATGGCGTAAACCCGGGAGGCGGAGCTTGCAGTGAGCTGAGTTCCGGCCACTGCACTCCAACCTGGGCTACAGAGCGAGACTCCGCCTCAAAAAAAAAAAAGAAAAAAAGGGGGTTGATGGGATATAAGGTTGCTGATCCATTCTAATAAAGCTCAAAAGTGACTAATATAGAAACTGCAAGGACAATTTATCTATTAACAACAACAATAAAATTAAGCCAAGCACGGTGGCTCATGCCTGTAATCCCAGCACTTTGGGAGGCCAAGGAGGGAGGATCACTCAAGTCCAAGAGTTCAAGATGAGCCTGGGAAATAGGTGAGACCCTGTCTATACAAAAAATAAAGGGCATGGTGGCAAGCACCTGTAGTCCTAGTAACTTTAACAGGAAGGCTGAGGTGGGAAGACCGCTTGAACCTGGGAGGTTGAGGCTGCAGTGAACAGTTACACCACTGCACTCCAACCTGAGCAACAAAGCAAAACCTTGTTTCAAAAAATAGTAGTAATAAAATAAAATACATGCATGCCCGCATGTATCTCTGCCCAGTCTAATCTCCCCTACAAGCCTACTAAGTGGGAAGCCAAACTGTAATCCTAAGATTCTCTAATGAAGGTTGCCAACTAATAAATTTCAAAGAAATTACAAATGGGGGAAAAAAATCACCATTTTTACAATATCATTACAAGAAAATAAATGATTCAAGTAAAAATAATGGATACTAAAACTAATGGGTACTTACTATTTATTAATTATAAAGAGAAAGGTATCTTTTATAATAGCAAAATCTGGTGGAACCCACCTTAACCAAGTTCAAACTCAGGTACATCATCAACAGGATAATTGACATCATGTGCCCCTAGGTACTGAGAACTCATGACCTATGGCATATCTCTGCCAGTAATGGTTAATCCAAATCTAATTATGAGAAAACAATCAAATACAAATTGAGACACATTCTGCAGAACTATCCTAAACTCTTCAAAAATGTTAATGTTACAAAAGAAATGAAAAGCAAAAGGGACTGTTCTAGATTAAAGGAGACAAAAAAGACATAACAATTAAATGCAATTCATTAAAACAGACAGATATAAATGACACTATAGGAAAACCTGATGATATATGAATAATATATTAATGTTAAATTTATTGTATTTGGCTTTGTTGGCTATTGTCCTTATTCTTGGGAAATACATGATAAAGTATTTCAGTGGAAAAGAACAAGATCTCTGCAACTAACTTTTAAACAGTTCAGCGAAAATAATATATACATGTGTGTATAAAGAGAAAGGGACAAACTAAATGTGACAAAATGTAAAGTTACTCAGTATTCTTCCAACTTTTCTGCAAATTTAAAATTTTCCAACATAAATACTTGGGGTAAAGTTTGCTTATTGAGTATGCAATCTGCACACAAAAAAAATGATATATCTAATAAAAACATTTACATATTACCAAGAATAACTCCACCAGAAACAGGTTCCATCCCTGGGCTAAAAAAAAAGCCCACTCACTTGAACTTAGATGATACCTGACAAGCTAACCCTTAATAAGGCTCCATTTTACATGAGTCCACTATGACCACATCGTTTGCTACAATCCCTATTATTTAAATAAGCTAGTATCACCAAGCAGGTTACTGTCAGGTCTTCATAAAGAAAAAACTTGTGTAATTCATGCACGTTGATTTAATTGAGATCGTGTGGTTTAATTCTCTCAGAAAATAATTCTTTCCAAGTTGGTTTGATGACATCGTTGTTGTCACTGAGAAGAAATCTTTGTTTTTTGCCATATTACATCAACTTCAAGAATGTCCCAGCTGTATTCAGAAGAATAAATGAAAATTTGTCATGTAATCAAGGTAGGGAGAAAGGAGAAATAAAAAAAAGGAGAAGAAGAAATAAAAAAAGGAGAGACATAAAATTGCTTCTGGAGTGTGGGTGGGTGGGTGTGTGTGTGGGGGGGTGTGTGTGTGTGTGTGTATACGTTTCTGCATAAGTGTATGCTGGGTCACAGGTGTAAAATCTATTTCTTCTAGTGAGTCATAGTCAAAACTATATCTGAAGGCCACTACTCAGTAAACAATAGACTCACAAAAAGATTTTAAAAAGTATAAAATATGTCTTTACAAGATTACACTGAAAGTAAAGTAAAGCAATTTTTCAAACTGCTGGGAGTTTCAAATTCAGTTTAGTTGCTTTCTACCAGTAATTTTTAAGTAGAGTATAACAGAATTAAAATGAAAACAGAATTGTATCAAGTAGTAATTTAAAAGGGTATTTTTCATTAAACCTTTGCGGTTTTTTTTTTTTTTTTAATTTAAATACACACATAAACTCTGTGTCATAATGTACCAGGAATTTCTTAATTTTTACTTGGGTTGAAGTTAAACATTTTGAAAGCCAATAATAAACAGTTATTAATTGGCTGAGGAAGCGGTCAGTAAAAGGGAAAAAAGCAACAGACCACTCTAATAGGAGAAGAAAGAGAAAATAAGGGTGTGAATCACATAAAGGAGATAAAAAAGAAAAGTTAGATCCTTTTGGGAGGCCAAATGCGACTTGACGTCAGGCATTCGAGACCAGCCTTGCCAACATGGTGAAACCCTGACTCTACTAAAAAAAATACAAAAATTAGCCAGGGGTGGTGGCACGTGCCTATAATCCCAGCTACTCGGGAGGCTGAGGCATGAGAATTGCTTGAATCAGGAGGCAGCGGTTTCAGTGAGCCAATATCGTGCCACTGTATTCCAGCCTGGGCTACAGAGCGAAACTCCATTGCAATAATAATAATAATAATAATAATAATAATAATAATAAAAGAAAGAAATGTTAGATCTATTTCAGAGGTAGAATAGAACAATCTAGATAACTGGTTAGAGTGGAAAAGGAGAAAAAGAGACCGACTGGCCAGGCATGGTGGCTCAGACCCGTAATCCCAGTACTCTGGAAGGCTGCGACAGGTGGATTACCTAGGGTCAGGAGTTTGAGACCAGCTTGGTCAACCTGGTGAAATCCCATCTCTACTAAAAACACAAAGATTAGCTGGGCGTGGCGGTGTGCGCCTGTGATCCCAGCTACTCAGGAGGCTAAGACAGAAGAACTGCTTGAACCCGGGAGGCGGAGGTTGCAGTGAGCTGAGATCGCACCACTGCACGCCAGCCTAGGCAACAGAGCGAGACTTTATCTCAAAAAAAAAAAAAAAAAGAGACTGACTGAAATCTTAAAAAAATTGTTTTTAAAAGTTGAGAAGAGAATTGCATTACAATTCCACATATCTACACTACAATGCTATGCACAAGTCATTACCATAGCATTCAAAGCATAACACAATTTGTCTCCTATTATATTTAAACTTTTATTCCACTGTACTCTCTCAAGGGCCCTGTGCACTAGGAAGATAATACCATTTCCACAAAAATTAAAACTAATTTATTAAAAGGTACCATTGCCAGGAGCGGGGTCTCACGCCTATAATCTCAGCACTTTGGGAGGCCAAGGCGGGTGGACCACAAGGTCAGGAAATCAAGACCATCCTGGCCAACATGGTGAAACCCTGTCTCTCCCAAAAAATACAAAAATTAGCTGGGCGTGGTGGCACTCGCCTGTAGTCCCAGCTACTCGGGAAGCTGAGGCACAAGAATCGCTTGAACTCAGGAAGTAGAGGTTGCAGAGAGCCGAGATCGCACCACTGCACTCCAGCCTGGCGACAGAACGAGGCTCCAACTCAAAATAAATGAATGAATGAATGACTAAATGAATGAATGAATGAATGAACGGTACCACTATTTCCACAGAACTTTAAAACGTTATATGATTTCTGACACTAACTTTAATGTTAAACGTTATTTTGTCACATAGATAAGGTTCTTAAAAAACAACATCAAAACAAAAATATCAGGTTATTTCCTATTCACTTGCTATAATTTCAGAAACAGCTTCATGATAAAAAGATTTTGATCCCAATGATCAGGCAAAAGGAAGATATTCAGGAATCCTAATATTAACTAGAGAATATGATCTCCTGTTAGTCTGAGGTTTGTGTTCTTTTTTTCCAAATTCAATGAGAAATTAATCAGATTTATGTGCTAACAAAACACAAACAATAGTTATTCTTTTTAATTACCAACAATGAGAAATGTGGAGAATTACTACATGATTCCAAAGAACTACTAAAATCTAACTGAAATTGTATTTCTTCTACCACCAGCAATAAAGCATTGCAGTGTCCCCTAAGTACTAAGTAGAGAACAACTCCACTCCAGATACCTGGATTAGCTTTCTTCATCAAGGAGGAACTAAAAGACAGTAAAATATTCCTAAGCTGTCATATGGTCACTACTGAATGCAGTGATTGATAACTTCCTCTAAATCCATGCTTTGGCAGCCACCCTAAAACCCAACTGATGTGAGTGAACAACTAAGCTTACCATCTACCTACCTACCTGTCTGTCTATATATGGAGAGAAAGCAACCTACAGTCACTTAAGCGACATAATGTATGAAACAATTCCTATACGGTGGCTGTTCAATAAATAAGAAAGCTAACAATGGTTTAATTAAAATATTACAGTTACATCCTCACTTCATCACTGATAGGTTCTTAGAAACTGCAACCTTAAGAAAACAACATGCAGAAGGTCCTCAAATAACATCATTTCATTATAACACTGATAAGAAAAAAACTGGGTTTCGTTGTATGTTGTTTCATATTTCTGCATTTGTCTTGAAAGGAGATTTAAAAATCTGTCAAAAAAAAAAAAGGCCTTCAACCTTAAGGAGGTATTTGTTGATACAAGTATCCCTAAATAAATGCATATACAGAAATATCAAAGTTCATTTCTCTATTGCCTGAGATAACCTCCAGAATGCATGCAAGTACATGAATATCCATAAATACTGAACTACCCAAAATAAACACTGTATTAAGTCCGTTAAGATGGCTATAACACCCTAATTTCTCCTCAAATAACTTCATTCTCCCACTGACACAATTTTTTTGAAGCATTAAGGAAGAAAAACAGAAGCGGGAATGGGGTATAGTGGCTAAATAGACTTAGGGGTCAAAAGCTTGGGTTTGTTTCACTTGGTAGCTCTGTGACTTGGGAAAGTTACTTAAAACCCTCCACATCTCAATGCCCTCATATGTGAAAATGTTAGCTATATTTAGGGGGATAGGGATATATACAGATGTGTTTTTTATATATATATAATATACAAAAACTTAATAGTGGTTATGACCTTTGGTAGTAAAAGTAAGGATGATTGGTTTTTCTTCGTATTTTCTAATAGTCTCCAAATTTTCTATAGTAAACATGTATTAATCATATTTAGCGGAAAAGTGACTATTTAAAAATTATCTAGAAGCCAAAATGTCCAACGTACAATCAAAACTCATGCATCATACCAAGAACCAAGAAAATCACAACTTGGATAAGAAAAAGAAAATAAAAATGTTAATGTTGATGTGTATTAGATGTTGGAAAGGTTTTTTTTTTTTTTTAATTTTCAATCAGCTATCATTAAAAACACTTCAACAATCAATTACAAATTTTAAAACAGATTTTAAAAATAGAATATTTCAGCAAAGAAAAAAGTTGTAAAACCAACCAAATGATGATAAAACAAGCTACAATACCAACCAAAAAAAAAAAAAATCACAAAAAACAAAACTTATTGGATAGGTGAGGAAATGTTGATCAAAGGGGATAAATTTCCATTAAGAGGAGTAAGTTCAAGAGATGTATGGCACAAACATGGTGTCCATAGTTTATAATAATAGTTTACTGCATACTTTAAATTGCTACGATTGTGTTTTCAGCACAAAAAAAAATGCTCAGTACATGATGTAATGCAGGTTAATTAGCTCAGTTTAGCCATTCCACAACGTATACATCTACCAAAATATATGTTGTACACAATACATACACACAATTTTTGTCAAAAAAATTATTTTTTTCAACCTAATGGGCTCAATAGCAGATGACAGAAGACAGAATCTGTGAACTTGGGGACCAACAGATCAATAGAATTCACCCAATCTGAACAACAGCAAGAAAAATGACTAAAAAGAAGTTAAAAGTCTTGAGGACCTGTAAGACAGTAACGTTAAGATCTAACTCCGTATCACTGGAGTCCCATAAAGAAAAGAGGATGGAATTAAAAGGGTATTCAAAAATACTGGCTGGAAAAATCCATATTTGGAGAAAAATATAAACCTACAGATGCAGGAAGTGATCAAATCTCAAATAGGTAAACCCACAGAAACCCTGACATATCACTAGACTTCTGAAAACAAAGATAAAGATTTTGAAAGCAATCACAGAGAAAAGACACATTACCTTATAGGGGAACACCAATTCAAGTGGCAAGAGATTTATCATCTGAAACTATAAAGGATAGAAGAAAAGTGGCACAAAATTTTTCAACTTCTGAAAGAAAAGAATTGTCAACCATAAATTTTATTCGTGGTGAAATTATCTTTCAGGAATAATGGTGAAATAATGACATTCACAGGCAAAAGGAAAATGAATAAACTGTTACCAGCAGACATACCTTTAAAGAATAAGGAAATTCTTCAAGTAATAAAAGAAGGAATCTCGAAACACCAAGAAAGAAGAAAAAACAATGAGAAAAGCAGAAATGCAGATAAAAACAACAGACTATCCTTCTACTCCAGAGGTTTTCAAATCGTAATTGATGACTGAAATGAAAATTATATAGGCAACAAAAGAAAAAAACATGTAAGCTCGAATTCATCAAAATTAAATGCATGAAAGGACACTATCAACAAAATTAAAAAGTAGCCTGTGGAATGGGCAAAAATATTTGCTAATTATATAGCCGATAGGGGATTAATATCAAGAACATATAAAGAACTACAAAAACAAAAAAATCAAACTCAACTCAAAAATAAGAAATAGGCTGGGGCGGTGGCTCACGCCTGTAATCCCAGCACTTTGGGAGGCTGAAACTGGTGGATCACTTGAGGTCAGGAGTTCGAGACCATCCTGACCAACATGGTGACACCCCATCTCTACCAAAAACACAAAAATTAGCCGGGTGGGGTGGCATGCGTCCATAATCCCAGCTAGTTGGGAGGCTGAAACAGGAGAATCGCTTAAATCCAGGAGTAGGAGGTTGCAGTGAGCTGGAACTGCACTCCAGCCTGGGCAACGGAGCTAGACTCCGTCTCAAAAAAACAAAAACAAAAATGGGCAATAGACATTTCTCCAAAAAAAATACGTATATACAAATGGCCAATAAGCACAAGAAAAGATGCTCAACAGCACTAATCTTAGGAAAATGCAAATCAAAACCAGTTACTACTTCACACGCACTAGGATAGCTATTATTAAGAAAATAGAAAATAAAAAGTGTTGGCACTCAGTAGGCTGAGGCAGGAGAATCACTTGAACTCAGGAGGCGGAGGTTGCCAGCCTGGGCAACAAGAGTGAAACTCCGTCTCAAAAAAAAAAAAAAAAAAAGCGTTGGCAAGGATGCAGAGAAATTCTAACCCTTATGCATTGCTGCTGGGACTATAAAATGGTGCGGTCACTGTGGAAAACAGTACGATGATTCTTTAAAAAATTAAAAACAGAATTACCATATGATTCAGCAATTCCATGTCTGAGTATATCCCAAAATGAAAGCAGGTACTGGAACAGATGTTTATATACCATGTGCACACTGGGAACCATAGCCAAAAGGTGCAAGCAACCCAAATGTTCAATGGATAACTGGGTAAACAAAAGGTGATATATACATGAAATGGAATATTATTCAGCCTTAAAGGAAAAAAAAAAGAAATTAGCTGGGCGTGGTGGCGGTGCCTGTAGTCCCAGCTACTCGGGAGGCTGAGGCAGGAGAATGGCGTGAACC
>NW_012101887.1:295480-319687 GCF_000951045.1 Mandrillus leucophaeus | reverse complement strand
GAGGGGAGGGGAGGGAAGGAGAGGAGAGAAGAGAAGAGATTTTCCAACATCATTAGTGTGATGGTTAATAATAAGTGTCAACTTGACTGGACTGAGGGATGCCTTGATGGCTGGTGAAGCATTGTTCCTGTGTGTGTTTGTGAGGGTGTTTACAGAAGAGACTGGCATGTGAGTCAGTGAATGAGGAGAGTAAGACCCACTCTGGGTGGGCACCATCTAATCCAATCAGCTGCCAGAACAAAGTAGGCAGAAAGAGAAACAGAGCCAGCTTGCTGAGTTCCCCACCCTCTTCTAGTGAAGGATAGCTTGCTTTTGCCCTTAGGCATCAAACTCCAGGTTCTTTGGTCTCTGGACTCCAGGACTCAAGCTGGCAGCCTCCCTGGGGTCTCAGGCCTTTGGCCTCAGACTGTCAGCTTTCCTGGTTTTGAGGCTTTCCAACTGGGACGTGGTACCAGCTGTTCTCATTCGCTAGCTTGCAGATGGCCTATTGCAGGATTTTGACTTTGTAATGGCATGAGCCAATTCTCCCTAACAAACTCCCTTTTATATATGCATATATCTTATTGATTCTCTCTGGAGAACCTTGACTAATATAATTAGACATTAGAAAAATGTTAATCAAAACCACAATGAGATATCAGTAAAAACAGAAAGGCTAAAATAAAAAATGGTGGTACCATCAAATGCTGGTTAAGACACAGAGAAACCGGATCTCTCATACATTGCTGGTGAGAATATAAAAAGATATAGCCATTACAGAAAATACTGGCAATTGCTTATAAAAGTGAACATGCAACTATCATACAATCTAGTAACTGTACTCTCGGGAACTTCCCTTACAGAAATGAAAACTTATGTTCACACAAAAACATATATACAAATGTTTATAGCAGTTTTTTTTTTTTATAATACCCAAAACTGGAAATGACCCAAATGTTCCCAAATGGCTGAATGGTTAAACAAACTGTAGCACATCTATACCATGGACTACTACTCAGCAATGAAAAAAAAGCAAAATATTGATACTTCAACTTACATGAACTTGACAAATTATGCTGAGTGACAAATGCTAATCCCAAAAGGTTAAATACGATTTGATTCCATTTTGAGGCAGGGTCTCATTCTGTCACCCAAGCTGCAGTGCAGTGGCACAATCATAACTCACTGTAGCCTCAATCTCATAGTCTCAGGTGATCCTCCCACCTCAGCCTCCTGAGTAGCTGGGACTACAGGTGTGCAATACCATGAACAGCTAATTTTTGTTTTCTTGTAGAGATCGCCATGTTGCCCAGGCTGGTCTTGAACACCTGGGCTCAAAGCGATCCAACTGCCTCAGCCTCACAAAGTGTTGAGATTACAGAAGTGAGCCATTGCACCCAGCCTGCACAATCTTCTTTAAATGATGGGGGGGAAAAAAAAAGAAAAAGAAAAAATTAGCAGTTACCAGGGGATAAGGAAAGAGGAAGGAGACTCTGGTTATAAAAACACAGCACAAGAGATCCCAGTGGTGAAGAAACTGTTCTGTATCTCTAGTATGGTAATGATTATACAAATTTACATGTTATAATACTGCACAGAACTAAATACTAAATATATCACACACCCATGCAGCACACACACAAATGAGTGTATGTAAAATTGGCGAAATGTGGATAAAATAGTTGGATTACAGCAATGTCGATTTCCTGGTTGTGATACTGCACTATAGTTATGCAAGACGTTACCACTGAGGTAAAATGGATGAAGGGGTACATCCCTGTCTTATTTCTTTTTTATTTTTTTTGTTGTTGTTGAGACGGAGTCTGCTCTGTCACCCAGGCTGGAATGCAGTGGTGCGATCTGGGCTCACTGTAAGCTCTGCCTCCCAGGTTCACATCATTCTCCCGCCTCAGCCTCCTCAGTCTCAGAGTAGCTGGGACTACAGGCGCCCACCACCACGCCCAGCTAATTTTTTTTTTTTTTTTTTTTTTTTATTTTTAGTAGAGATGGGGTTTCACCGTGTTAGCCAGGATGGTCTCGATCTCCTGACTTTGTGATCCACCTGCCTCGGCCTCCCAAAGTGCTGGGATTACAGGCATGAACCATGGCGCCCGGCCCATCTGTCTTATTTCTTAAAACTGCATATGAATCTACAATTATCTCAAAATAAAAAGATTTAAAAATTAGAGAAATGAATAAATACTTAGATAGAAAAGAACACAGGTGAGATATGGTTCTATCATTACACACGTGTCTAATATGAACCCAGTTTAGTGAGTTATCCCTACAAAAAACACTTAAAAGAGGTGAGTGAGATCTCTAAGTCTTTCCTTCAGCTTGAGACAGATGTATGAGAGAAAGGAAATTTTTAAAGTAAAATGCTACAACAATGAACACACAATGAATACAGAAAATTTGCTGGAGTAACAGCTTATCCATAGGATATTCCATGGCTACCATGGTCATGTGTAGGATCTTTCCACACTATAATAATCAGACGTGCATTTAAATATGCTTTCCATCTTTCAACAGAGGAACAGCCAAAAAAGATAAAGGTCACTGACTAACAAAGAGGTAAAGCAAGGCAAGATTTTCTCTCCCACAGTGGAAGAAATTAAAAGAATGAGGACCTTATTTCTCAAGCAGCATTTATGCATTTAATCTGCTCCAAAATAATCCAAATCCATTTTTAAAGATGTAGAGTTACCCATGCATTAGTCAGTTTGGGCTGCCATAATGAAATACCACAGTCTGGGTGGCTTAAACAACAGAAATTATTTTTTCACAGTACTGCATGCTGAAAATTGAATATCAAAGTGCTGGCAAGCTTGGTTTCTGGTCTGGCCTCTCTTCTTAGCTGACAAATGAAGGCCTCCTCACCATGTCTTCACATGACCTTTTCTCTATGCACTCATACTCCTGGTACCTCTTCTTATAAAGGTACCCGTCCTATAGGATTCACCAGCCACGCTTATGACCTCATTTAACCTTAATTACCTGTTTTAAAGGCTGTATCTCCAAATACAGTTACATTGGCAGTTAAGGCTTCAACCTATGACTCTGGGGGACAAAAGGGAACTATTGGGGGACAAGGGGGAACTATTAAGTCCAAAACGCCAGTTACCGCCAGCCCTGAAGTACGTTAAGTTTTATGTGGGTGCATATATGTGTGTACATTCTATGTAATGGAAGGGGGCAAGACAAAAGAAAAAGCATAGTATTTACATTAAAATTCCAGCTCTATCACTCAGTTTTCTCAACAATGAGGATGATGCCCATTCTCACTATATCATTGTAAGAATTAAATAAGATAATCTATATAAAGTACCTGACATATAGCAAATGATTAGTAAACACTGAGCCTTTGCTTCTAGTCCCCTCTAAAATTAAAAACAAAATGAATTATAAATATTACCCTAATCTAAATATATGTGAAAAATTATGAGAATTGGATTCTGTCCCAGTTCTACTACTACCTAGTTATATGAACTTAGCTAGGGTGTAGGGTAGAGTGAAGCAAGTCACTCTACCTAAGGCTACTTCTGTATCTAAGCAGAGAAGCTTCCCTCTATAACTAAAACTCTATGTTACACATAACAATTTGACTACAATTTGAAACACAAATACTACAAAAGTTAATCACACTTTCTCTCTGTAATAATCCTAAATGAAAGAATGATACTGAAATTTCCTCCAAGAGAATTATGGTATGAAATTTCAGTATCAATCTTTCATTTACTTTGATTCTTTCACTCCTTGGCAACTATTCTCTGAATTTGAAAAATTTACCTGTACAACATATCTGTAGACTGCTTATTTCCCTATCAGTAATGCCTCATCTTCCAACTAGACTGTAGAACTATA
Source organism: Mandrillus leucophaeus (assembly GCF_000951045.1). NCBI lineage: Eukaryota > Metazoa > Chordata > Mammalia > Primates > Cercopithecidae > Mandrillus > Mandrillus leucophaeus. Next base: position 315,844 of record NW_012101887.1, on the reverse strand, counting down.
TATTTTTTTGTCCCCCATACTGTTCATTATTTTACTTACTAAATCAAATAACCACTAAAACACCTAAAATCATCATACCCTAAATCCTGTAGAGACACATATATAGTTATCAATAAGTTGTATCTAATAACCATTTTTAACATAGCACAACACCGAAATTTACTGCCAGTGATTTCAAGGTAACACAGTTATCATACAAATACCTGCATATTCATATAGTAATCAACATCTATATTCAGTATTTTTGGTTTAAAATTAAGATAATGGTGGCCAAAAAGCAACATCTATTGTGGAGAAATTTGACTCATTTAATGAAAGACAACTTAGCTTGCCGGGCCTGAAGGAAGAACTCGTAAGCATTTGCCCTGTCTCCCACCCTGTCCCTCCCCAGTAGTATTCTATTATCTGGTATTACATGTAAAAATAAGTAATACACATGGTATACCATTACTTTGGTGCCCTGAGGAAAGCTCAACTTGCTGTATCCATGCCCTTTTATAGTCCCCCTCCCATACTTAATGCATACTGGGTTATGTGACCAGCACTCGCCATTGGAATATTAGCAAGCATGAGGAGCACAGAGGCTTGATAAATACCGGCACACTAGGGCTTGGAAAGGTCTTTCATGGAACTGCCATAGCTGCCATGTTATGAAGAAGGCCAAGCTGGCCAGGCGCAGTGGCTCATGCCTGTAATCACAGCACTTTGGGAGGCTAAGGTGGCAAATCACGAGGTCAGGAGTTCAAGATCAGTCTGGCCAACATGGTGAAACCCCTTCTCTACAAAAACTACAAAAATTAGCTGGGCATGGTGGCACACACCTGTAATGCTAGCTACTCGGGAGGCTGACACAGGAGAAACGCTTGAACCCGGAAGGCAGAGGTTGCAGTGAGCCGAGATCCTACCACTGCACTCCAGCCTGGGCGACAGGGCAAGACTCCATCTCCGGGGAAAAAAAAAAAAAAAAAAAAGAAGGAGGCCAACGTTCTTCAAGTGCAGAGGCAACACGGGGAGGAAGCAAGAGGGAAATGCCCAGCTATCTACCAACTGCTCCAGCCATCCCAGCTAAGGCACTAGATTTATGAGTTAAGAAGCCACCGTGGACATTATAGCCAACAGATCACATGTGGAGAAGTCTCCATAAAGCCATACACAAATTTTAGAATCAAGAGCAGATACACAATTATTTTAGCCACTATGTTTTGGAGTGCTTAATTATGCAGCAACAGATAACCAAAACAATACAAATAAACCAATTAGAACTGTTTCTGTTTGGTAGTAAGCAACAACAACAACAAAAAAATGTCAGTGGTAACCATTGTTACAGTTAATAATCACTATAAAAAAATCTTCCCCCAAAAGGTACTTTTTTGAGTATTTAAGTGTTCTTAAAGGGACTCTGTTCATTTCACCAATGGCCAGTAAAGAGAGAGAAGTAAAGTAACCAGAAAGTCTACTCTTCATTTTTCCTTTTCCCTTCCTAATTTATGGTTGTCCTTTTCAGCTTTGCCAATAATGTTTGCCTGTTTTCCCCAGAGTGGCTAATCAATGATCCATACCGATTCTAGCATTCAACTGTGCTCTGTACCTCAGTAACTACAGACATCACTGTCAACTTACGTCCAGACCACAGGTAACTAAGAGTTCTGTTGACGAGATTCTTCACTAATTTAGGGGTGAAAAGTTTAAACTCATCCAATTCATAATTGTGTCTTTTGATAGAATCATTAAGCAAAGAGCTTCAGAACCAATAACCTCTTGCTCAGAAAATAAATTAAGTAGCAGGAAAAACATACCTGCTATTTTTCCTCAAAGAATTTACTGACCCTGGTAACATAAATTTCTTTTTCTTTTAACCCTCGTGACCTTTGCCCATACTTCACTCATGATATTTATCTTAACCTAGCCTGAATCACAGTAATTGGTTTACTTAATTTCCTACCAGCTCTAATACTCCCTTTTCTCCTATTGAGAAAAGGGGCATTTTACTCTTGTAACACTTGAAGCACCTACTATATTTCTCTACTACTTATACAAATACAGTAAAAAATATGAGTTCTGGTCATCAATAACTGTCCATAACTAATCTAAGCAAGTCTCACCCCCATTTTTATTAAGAAACAATGACTCATCCATATGTATAATGCAATCAGTGACAAAATTAACGAATGCTACATGTTCTAACATTAACCTTCACCAATCATTTGACTTAATAAGAATGATTTTATTTTTGTAGAGACAGTAAAATGATTTTTAAAAAAAAGAAAGGTACTATTTACATTCCTTATTTTCTTTTCCTTAAAGTTTCAGGCTTGAGAAGTTTGAATATTAGGTTCAGGGTAAGATCCAGGCCAGATGCCAGGCAAATACTGCAATAGCAAAGGCAAAGCAGACCTGGTGGAGACTGCAAATGGAGACCTCAGTACCCACCTAAAAGGGTCAACTGCTACTCAGCTCTGGCAATCTAGTCTCAAGCAGGGATGGCCACCAGGTACAGCCAAGTCCTGTGGGTTTTCTAGAGATGCTAGAAGTTGAGACTTCTTAAATATGAAATCTTCCTATTGGCCACGAGGTGACTCGTGCCTGTAATCCCAGGACTTTGGGAGGCCAACGCAGGCGGATCACCTGAGGTTAGGAGTTCGAGACCAGCCTGGCCAAAAGAGTGAAACCCCGTCTCTACTAAAAATACAAAAATTAGCTGGGCATGGTGGTGTGTACCTGTAACCGCAGCTACTCGGGAGGCTGAGGCAGGAGAATCCCCTGAATTCGGGAGGCGGAGGTTGCAGTGAGCCAAGATCATGCCACTGCACACCAGCCTGGGCAACAGAGCAAGACTCCATCTCAAAAAAAAAAAAAAAAAAAAAAAAAAAAAAAACCTCTATCCTTAAATGGTGACAATTATCAAATATTCCAAATACCCTAAAAGCAAGCAGTATACATCTGTGGGTTGAATTCTCACCAATGGCCACTTGCTACTGCAGACTCACAGTTAAAAATCTCTACATATAATTGATGGTGCACTACACAAACAATATTCCTTTACCACCACCGCCCCTCACCCCACAGAAGCAAAAAATGAGAACCATGAAAAGAAACTCCAAAAAATTAGGGAGTACTAGTGACAAACTGCTTTAATTTAACCTTTTCTCTCTCTTGAAAAAGAAATTTATTAACAGTTTTAGATATAGAAAGTTTTATAGTAGAAAAATAGTAAGAATTTTTTATTTTTAAAATTTCTCAAAACTTTCAAAAGACAAAATATTCAAATAAATAGTACAAATTACATAAACATTTCAAGCCTCAACCAAACTAATGAAAATGCTCAGTAATAAAAATGAGACTAATAATTCGTCACGTACACAGACAAACAAGGTACAAAATACTAATTAATAGTGTTAAGTTATTTGCACTGTTCTATCTACATATTGTCATTTGACTCTTTTGTGATCAACAGCACAAAACTACCTGGGAACAAAGCTGAACTAACACCCTGACCATGGAACACTGGAGTAACAAGCCACTCGTGGACTCAATCCTGTGACCTAAACTTCCTTAATATCATGCTATCCATAACTAAGGTGACAAGTTACCCACAGTCAGTATTTAGTCCAGTATTTCTTCAATACTTTTACAAAAGATAAATATTACTTGAAAATGTCTTTAAGGCTTTTCCTTCCACTTAAAAATATAAACGTCTACATTCAGGAATAGGAATTTATAGAGAACACTTGAATTTCACCTCTAAAATTGCTTAACCTACTGCTAGAAGCCCTTATAAAGTTAAAATAAAATTCTTAACATAATTAATCATGGTAGGCTTGATTTGGAGTTCAAAACATTCTCTAAAATAGTCATGTAATAAGGGAGACCCTCTAACCAAGAGAATCAGCAGACAATTTAGCGACAGTAAAATTTTACGGTTATGGGCACAGAGGACTATGTATTTACCTTAGTTACCTACGTCCAAGTACTGTGCTGAATACATCTAGGTATTCATTAAATCTCAAAAAAAAAAAAAAATCCTATGAGGAAGGTACCATTCCTATCCCCATTTCATGGATGGGGAAACTGACCTTTCCAAGAATACCCAGCTAGTAAGTGGCAGAGTCAGGATTCCAACCCAAATCTTGTCTAACTTCAGAATCTGCACGCTTAACCACTACACTGTATTGCCTCCAGTGACTCTGGGTTGATATCTAAGATGAAATAAGAAGGAAATTTGTACTTCTCAGTGGCAAATTTTAAAAACATACTAGAAATGAATGGTATTTTTTAGAACATGAGCAAGTTTCACATACACAGTCACACAATTTTTATTTCCAAATACATGTAATAATGATGAAAATCTCACACAATGAATTTCTCACAATTTTTCATAACTACTCAATCATCGTGTTTTTTTGTTTATTTTTTTTTTTTTAGACAGAGTTTCACTCTTGTTGCCCAGGCTAGAATGCAATGGTGGATCTCGGCTCACTGCAACCGCCACCTCCCTGGTTCAAGCAATTCTGCCTCAGTCTCCCGAGTAGCTGGGATTACAGGCGCCCACCACCATGCCCGGCTAATTTTTGTATTTTTAGCAGAGACGGGATTTCACCATGTTGGCCAGGCTGGTCTTAAACTCTGACCTCAGGTGATCCACTCGCCTTGGCCTCCCAAATTGCTGGGATTACAGGCGTGAGTCACCACACCCAGCCCAATCGTGTTTATTATTAAAAATTTAATGGGAACACCCTGTATTTTCCCCTCAATTTTGCTGTGAACCTAAAACTACTCTAAAAAACAGTCTATTGGGCCAGGCGTGGTGGGTTACACCTGTAATCCCAGCACTTCGGAAGGCAGGCGAATCACCTGAGGTTAGAGTTTGACACCAGCCTGGCCAACATGGCAAAACCCCGTCTCCACTAAAAATGTAAAACTTAGCCAGGTCTGGTGGCGGGCACCTGTAATCCTAGGTACTCAGGAGGCAGAGGCTGCAGAATCGCTTGAACCTGAAGGCGGGGAGGGGTGGGGCGGAGGCTGCAGTGAGTCGAGATCAGGCCACTTCACTCCAGCCTGGGCGAAAGAGCGAAACTCCATCTCAAAAAAAAAAAAAAAAAAAAGAAGTCTATTAAAAAAAGTTTTCAACTACAATATCCTAAATATACCTAATTTGGTTATAAACTAGCATAAGACTAGATTCTTTCAGTATGAAAAGTTGCATTCTGTTTTTCATAACCACTGTACCAAGCATGCTGCTAGCATTTAATAAAAATTGAACTTTTTCTTTCAAAAGCAGTGGTGTAATACTGTGTGTGTGTGTTTTGTTTGTTTGAGACGGAGTTACACTCTTATTGCCCAGGCTGGAGTGCAATGGCGTGGTCTCGGCTCACTGCAACCTCCGCCTCCAGGGTTCAAGCGATTCTCCTGCCTAAGTCTCCTGAGAAGCTAGGATTACAGGCAGCTGCCACCACGCCAGACTAATTTTGTATTTTTAGTAGAGAGAAGGTGTCTCCATCTTGGTCAGGCTGGTCTCAAACTCCCGACTTCGGGTGATCCACCTGCCTAGGCCTCCCGAAGTGCTGGGATTACAGGTGTGAGCCACCGCGACCGGCAAAATTGGAATTTTTAACACTCCCTGAACACTCCCAGGGACTCTGCATTACAATGACATGAAATAAATTGTCATGTAAAATTTGAACAAAACTCTGACGCAAGACTTGAACCCTTTATTGAGGAATATAAAAGGTGGAACACTACATCCCTATAACATGGCTGGCATAAATATGACTAACTTTACTTTTCCACTTTAAGTATCAAAAGATGTAGCCTTAAGTCAAAAATAGATTAGGGTAACAGAATCTTTTCCTAGTTTCAGTCCTTTCTAAATGCTCCAAAGAAGCTTATCCAAAAAAAAAAAGGCCGGGCACGGTGGCTCATACCTGTAATACCAGCAGTTCAGAAGGCTGAGGCCAGCCGACCACCTGAGGTCAGGAGTTAGACTAACAGTTTGGCCATATGGCGAAACTTCGTCTCTATGAAAAATACAAAAATTAGCCAGGCATGGTGGCATGCACCTGTAATCCCAGCTACTAGGGAGGCTGAGGCAGGAGAATCTCTTGAATCCGGGAGGCAGAGGTTGCAGTGAGCCAAGACCATGCCACTACACTGCAGCCTGGGCAACAGAGCTAGACTTCATCTCTTGGGGGCAATGGAGAGAGGAAAAAAAAAAACTCTGAATTGTCCAGAATGACTGTCAACATATGAACCAAATCTTTCTTTCCTGATATTCACCAAGGATGTTAAAATTCTAAGGGTCAATTAAGAGTTATACGAGAAACTTGTTATAACAAGTTTTGCCTAATACCACTTTCCATTGCAACATTTTCATCAAAGTCCACCTTTATGAATAAACACCTAAGTTCAATTAAGACAAGTGAGGCGGTATTAACTTACATTAAAAAAAAAGTCATTGTCCTGTATATTCTACTTAATTTTCAAATAGAATACTATACTGGCCACCAACAAAAAATGTTTAAGGGAAGCTCTGTTAATTTTGTTTTGTCTCACTGTTGTACTTCCAATGTCTCGACTATAAAAGCTAAGTGGGAAGCCTAGGGAAGAAGATACATTGTTGGAATACAGGCTCTTAATCACACCTATAATTCACAGTATTCCTTTCCTTTTTCTCTGACCCAAGTTCTCATTAAGTGACCCACAGACTCTTCTAAACATCACTATGCTTTCTCTAATCAGTGGGATGTGCACTGAAATAAAAACATTCTAACCAATACATTTTTCAAAGTATTAATACAATACTCGTTTAAATATTTGTATTCAAAGTTTCTCACTAATCATCTAGCTTTATCAAGTAACACACACAGGTTAATATACACTATGACTGCCTTGGTAGCCGCAGTTTGACTAAATCCTGGGACACCACCTCAACTTGGAAGGGACAGAACCATATCCGGTTCTCATCAGATACACATTTTCTCATGCTTTCCATCTTAAAAACTTTACACCTTCCCAGAAGAGCAATAAATGTAGGAAGACGCCAGGTAGTATGCCTGTAAGGAAGATAAGTGATCAAATTAAATTCCTACGCAAGAAACCTGAAACTTCAAAAACTTTTCCTAAACAAATCACAGATGAAAAAGTCAAAGTATGGTTTACCCCATTTCCACTTCTTTTCTGGAGCCAGCTGCCCAAATTCCTGAACAGCAGTCTTAACTTACTGGTTAGTTGGAGGAGCGGTCAATGGTATGGCCACCTCTTCCTCCTCGTATTCTGGTCCATCCAGAGAGTCACCTTCGTCCACTGTCCCCAGGCCCGCCCCCAAAGGGGGCAGGTAAGGGGGAGGGGGCAGAGGGGGAAAACCGCCGCCTGGCCCGAGAGTCTCAGCAGGCAACGAAGTGGGCAGCTTGGTGAGAGCCATGTCTCCACTAGGTCCAGCGACAGCAGCACCGGCCACGCCAGCAGCAGCACCAGCCACGCCAGCAGCAGTACCTCCCCCTGTCAGTCCGGCTCCCCCCAATGCCCCTGTCATAGACCCGGCTCCTAGGAACCCTGACCCCAAAGCGGCTCCGCCACCCAGAGTTCCAGCCACTCCGGTCTCCACCAGCCCAGGATAGGGGGCGGCTGCCACAGGCAGGGCCGCGGGTATCTTCACCCGACACACTGCGGGATAGGCACTGGAGCCCGCTGCCGCGCCGCCTCCTCCAGCTCCGGCTGTTACCGGGCCGCCCTCCTCACTGCCGGCCTCGGCCGCCATCATGTTGAAGCCCGCTCTACTCTGCCCTACCCTGCCCGCCCGGGAGCCCCGGGGGCCACCAGGCCCGGGCTCCGAGCCGCCCCACCCAGACGCGTCTCCCCTTCAGCTCCCCAGGCGGAGGAAACAACAACAAAAGGAGAGAGCCCGCCGCCGCGCCCCCTCCTAGGGCCACAGCCCAGGCTCCGGAGCTGCTTGGGTTACGGGAAGCGAAGTGGGCAAAAAACCCAACGCCTGCACAAACGCCACCCAAACCTCACGGCACACACCCACACTCACGCACACAAACACATGTACAGAAGCGAAAACTTCCTGGCTGCACTAAAGAGGAAAGGAAGCACAGGGAAAGAGGCTTAGGTGGCTATCGCTCCTTCAGCAGCCACCACCGCTTCTTCACCACCCCAGTTCCGGCCACCCACACCGCAGCCACCGCCGGTGCCGCTGCTGAGGCTGGGGCCACTGCAGCCGCTTCATCCTCCACCAGGCAGATGAGAGGGGTGGGGACAAGAGAAAGGGGGGCGGGGTAACAAGGAAATCGACTGAACTGCTCACTACCTGGAGCTCTCAGTGACTGAAACCGTAGAGAGAGAAAGGAAGGCGGGGCAGGGGAGGAGGGACGGAGGGAAGGAAGGGCGGAGGAGGGAGAGGGCAGCTTGTGCGCAGGCGCGTTCCCGGAGCTGGGGGCGGGGGGCCGGGCCCGGAGGAAAAGGAAGAGTCCAGAGGGAAGGAAGCGGCGGGGACGCGCGGTGCGTGGTCGCGCTTGCTGTCCTACTCCGGTTCCTAGCGTGCGGCGGCGCGGTCGCATCTCCTGTTGGCGTGGCCGGCGGCGCGCGCCTGTCTCCCGGGGCTTTGTTTGATGGGCGGGAGAAGAGGGAAGGGTACCTGAGCACGCGGGTGCTCGGCGCTGTGAAAGCCGGAGAGACGAGAGGGGGACCGGGAGGCAGCGGAGAGGAAGAAGGGGGAAAGGGAAAGGAAAATGCCTACAAACTAGTTCCGTACTTCCTGACCGGTGGAAGAAACAGCCTTAGCCAGCAGCGCAGAAACCATGCAGGAGTCAGGTAGCTTTGAAGATCGGGGCAGTACTAAATGTTGTCTTTTTCGTTGCATGCTATAAATCACCATGACTATCTCACACACACACACAGATAAAATAGATTCTGAAACTCCGAAACGAAATAAAGGGCACCATATGAGAAGGGTAGGGAATTTTGGTAGAAATAGTGGTTATGAAGTAAGATTTCTAGCAGTATTTGCATAGGTTTTTCTTTATCAACTGTCTCATATACTTACCTATGCTATTATAAGTCTGTTGGATACTGATGAAGAGGAGGGGGTGCCACAGAAAACACTAATCAATGCACTTTTGTCCTCTGTGTGCAAAAGACTGCAGGGTGTGATCCGCAATGCAAGCACCTTCAACAAGTCAAATGTCAAGAATGTCCCAGAATGCCAGTTACAATTATATATCGTTTCTAAAGTAGCAATAAACTGAAAACTCATTTTTAATACAATTAAGGAGAAGAGTGTTATTTTGTCTTCTACACTAAAATGTATACAAACTATTACATGCATTCATGTACAGGGAACTTCCCATGGTTTGAAATTAACGGTATTGTTATTTTAAATTCTCCCAGTAGTAATCCCACGTTGAATACCATTGGATATTGATCTTTGAGATCAGTATTTTCTCTGCTAAGGATGATCAAGCCAACACTCCGGATGGCAAGTGGTTGTGATAGAAACCCAGGAACAAGAGAAAAGACCACTAAAAGAGGTGGCAAGATACAGGGAATGCATTTTCTTTGTAAATTTGGGTAGACCTATTTACCTAGTCGATGACAACGATCCAACTTGATTAGGAGTAGTCCTGGGGCCTCCATTATGCTTATGTCTTAGGCAATGTGCTACTTGGGAGAAGGAAGATGAACCAGTCACAGGAGCTAGAGTTCTCGAGTGAATTAAGGCCAGCAACATCCTAGGAATTCAGTAATGCCACCTCAGACCTTCTGAATCAGAAACTGTGCAGCAATCCATTTTAACAAGCCATCCAAGTGATTGTTGCCCACTTAAGTTTGAGAACCACTATATTAATGTATAGTATACTAATCAAGAGGAGGTATGCAATACCTAAAAAAGATATAATAGATGTCATTCATTAGGTGGGAGGTAAAATAGGTGAGTTTTGAGTTGCTAAGCTCTGTGCTGTTCTAGAAATGAGAATGAAGCAGTTCCATAATACTTAATAACGAAGTACTACTAATAGTGGCCTCCCTGAGAACAGTTTTCTTTTAAACTTTAGACCCTCAGACAAGACTATCAAAATACCTACTCTACCTACTGTCTGCTATATGAACACCAAGTGCAACATTCCCAATAAATCTTAATATAGCTGGTGCTTGAAAACCTCCAGTGTGTTAGCATCCCAATCCTCCAACATACCTGTCCCAATCACCACTGTCAGCCCTTGAATGCAGGACATTGGACGGGCAGGTTATCACCAACTCTTGGTTTTCACTGATCTCTAAATGTTCACACACCCTCTGTATGTTGCCTGGGAGTCCAGATGAGGCTCACTACTCTTACTGCAGAATTACCTCCTCCTTTTTTGACAATTCTTTAACACTTTTAAAGGTCAAAATTTAATGCAGTGTAACACCTATCAAATGCTCAATTAAATGTTTTCTAGACTTTAAGGTGTATGTACCTACAAAACTGGACTGCAGATACAACCTGTGGTCTATTCTACTGCCTAGCCCAGTCCTAGGCAACCTCAGTATGCTACTTTGAACAGATCTTCATCCTTTTAACAAACACCAAATTTGATCAGCTCCCATCTTTGGAAATCAATTTCTTAACCAGTAGGAAATACGTACTATGTCTATTTGTAAATCAGCCTTATATCAACATCTTACCTAGTTTATGTTTAGCCTTAGAGTTAGCCCTGTTCTTTTCATCCAAAGAAATTGCCACATATTTTATGAGGTATTTTCAAATATTTAATATATTCCTACTATTGAATAGATCTAGGCTCTAATCTTTACTATTGCTTGTATACTTTCTGAATCTCAAATAAGTTGCCTATCTTTAATTTCTTTTCATTTTTTCCAAAACAATTTGATGTTTCTACTTCCTTTATTTTTGTCTGTTGCCTTTCTTTTCCACCCACCGTAACTTTCTGCCCAGTTAACAAAGGGAAGTAAACAATCTTAATTAAATTCACAGATAATATTAAACAGGCAGGAGGTATTGAAAAATAGAATAGTACACAAAAGAAAGAAAATTCAAAATACATTTTACTTTTAGTAAAATAAGCTATTTTATCTGTGATTTTAGAAAAGTTACTCTAGATTTTGAAACATAGTATTTAATGAAGACTAAATAAAAAGTGTTGGACAAAAACTTGTGTATGAAAAAAACTGAAAATTTAAGAAATGAAGTTGGCTCATTCTGGTTTCATTGGCAACTGAAATATGAATGTACTACATTCCAAAATATTTTATAGTTTTGATATCTTGAGTACATGGAAAGGTAATTCTAACTCAGTAACATAACTGTAATTTTAGAGGACCTTAGAGCCTATATATGAAAGTTTCTGATGGGAGGACTAACCAAGAAGTAACAAAGAGCTTACTGCTGTGTTTGAAGAACGCCAAATTGTGTTCCATGCCCTAGTACATATTCAACTACACGAATAGCCTTCCAAATTTACCTAAATAGTATCAAAATATTTCATTGACCCAACAATTTTGAAAGAAAGCCTTTACTTCTAACCCTAATGTCCCCACTGCATTTACTGACTTTATCTTAAAATTCTCCATAGCATAAATTTTTTTATTGGAAAGATCTTTTGAGGAAATAACATTGAGGAGGTACAGGTTAAAGGAAATACTTTGATGAAAAGGTAAATAACTCTGCAGAGATTACAGTATGTGGTATAATAACTAAATAATATTTATGAAAATTATAAACACCATAGAGAAATTGAAGAACTGTGTGATGATCTCTGAGGCTGTAAAATAAATTCCAAGGTAAATTATCCACAGCTCTCTCAAAACTTTCAAACCAATATATGGGTAAAGAAGATTAGAACAGTTAGATCTAAATCTCTCTTCTCTTGAAATATAAAATAATAGAGAAATATATTTATTTTTTGTTATTTACTTTATTCCTATTTTGTCTTTATATTGCAGATCCTTCATTATTTTTTGCCAGAATCTTTCCTCCTTCATGATTTCTAGTCTCTTTTTCTTTACCTATTATTTTACTCTGACTAGGTACATTTATGTGTTTTCCTTTCTTTGCCTGGCTCCTATACTTGATAGTATCCCATGGTAGAAGTAAAGGAGAAAACGAAATGGAAAGGTTTCAAGGCAAAGAATGTGGGAGAGTCAGGTGGGTAGGACTCTGCCATATTTCCTTCATTATTACACTCCCATTTTTCACAGATAATTTTTTTTTTAATATGCCAGCAACAGTTTAAATAGCACCTGAAGCACAGTCATGAAATCCAACTAAGCTTTGCTCTTTTCACCTCAAGAATCCTGCAAAGTCTCTAATTCACATTACATTCTTTGGTCTACCTGAGAGTCTTCAGGAACCCTTTCACTTCCAAATTCAGTTAGTATGACAATACACACTGCTCTTTAAAGTAACTATACAATGAAAGGGCTAAGTGGAGCCTTAAGTCAGATAATTATCATAAATAAGGTGAGAGCTTTAACTACTGCAAACGCATTGTAAGTAGTGTAACTTTACTCAACTAAAAACAGCTTTCTATTTCTAACTATAATTATTTCTGAATCCACGTGCTCTTTTGAAGACTTTTCAACTTCACTTGTTATCTTAATAGAACTCTTATTTTTCAACTCCCTATTGATTATCTAATTGTTTTTAAAAAGCAATGAAATATGACATAAATACAATGGTATGTATCAGTGACTTTCAGACATCTGAGTTTTGTGGACTACTAAAGGTTCCACAAAAATTGAGAGACTACCGAATTGCCAATTATGAGTTTACCAATTTTGTGAAGAGAGAAGTATTTTGTTGTTACAACAAAACTGCCATTTCCTGCTGCTTTATTTCATAAAAGGAAAGGATATTTCAAGGTGGGGAGAAAGAGGGAAGAGAAAAGAGAAAGGATGGAAATAATTTTAGAAAAAAAAGGAAAATTCCTTAGAATTACATAAATTTAGCTTCATGAGATATTCATCATATATTATGTTCTTATTTTATCTTTTTCCATGGATGCATTAAAAATTGGCATTGAAGGCCAGGCATAGTGGCTCAAGACTATAATCCCAGTACTTTGGGAGGCCAAGGCAGGAGGATCACTTGAGCCCAGGAGTTCCAGACCAGCCTGGGCAACATAGTGAGATCCTGTGTCTATGAGAAATAGAAAAAATTAGCCAGGCGTGGTGGTACATGCCTGTAGTCCCAGCTAATTGGGAGGCTTAGGTGGGCAGATAACTTGAGTTCCAGAGGTTGAGGCTGCAGCGAGCTGTGATTCTGCCACTGCACACCAGCCTGGGTGACAGCAAGACCCTGTCTCAAAAAAAAAAAAAAAATATATATATATATATATATAGCTTTAGTTTGACAAAGTATGTTAGTTTGTATTTCCCCAGAAGCAGACTTTGAGACTAGTACTTGAGTGTTAAATTTTTTATTTAGGAATTGATTCCAGAATACTTAAGTTCAAGAGCAAGAAAGGGGAGGGGCCAATACAGGGAATGCTGAAATGAACAGGTTGCTGCTATGGATAAGTAGGGCACTCCATTGATGTGAAACTCTGGGACACAGCACAGAATCCACCTGAGGGCTGTTACACCTAAGGGACAAAGAAACTGTGTTTTATCCATTGGTTCTCACTTGGCATTGGTTGAGGGCTGCTCCTGGAAGCATCTCCTCTGCAATGCCTCCAGACTGCCTTGTGTGCAATTGGATCATCTTCATGACTAGAGAAAGCCCTCAGGTAGAGAGCCACTAGTGCATGCAGTAAGAGACCATTGGCATGCACAGCACAGGTGACTCCAAGGGGATGTGGACTTGACACTGACAGTAGCTACTGTACCAGGATTTCAGAACCCCTGGATTGAATAACTTATTTCTGTTAAGTACAGATGCTCCTTGACTTAGATGGAGTTACATCCTGACAAAACCCCATTGTAAATCAAGGAGCATACTGAATGCCCATCACTTTCATACCATCATAACGTACAAAAATCATTAAGTGGAACCATTGTTAAGTTGGAAACTGTCTAGATACTTTGGAATGTCATTGTATTTCAGCCATTTTATATTTATCTTACTCTATAAAGCCTTAGTGTGCTAAGGCTATTTAGCACACGTGGTTAAGAAGCTTATTCAGCTTGGGTGTGGTGGCTCATGCCTATAATCTTAGCACTTTGGGAGGCTGAGGCAGGAGAATCCCTCGAGCCCAGGAGTTTGAGACAAACCTAGGCAACATAGGGAGACCCCGTCTCTACAAATATTATTTTTTTTTTTGAGACAGAGTCACGCTCTGTTGCCCAGGCTGGAGTGTAGTGGCATGATTGCGGCTGACTGCAGCCTTTGCCTCCTGGGTTCAAGCAATTCTCCTACCTCAGCCTCCCAAGTAGCTGGGATTACAGGCACCCTCCATCATGCCCGGCTACTTTTTGTATTTTTTTAGAGATGGGGTTTCACCATGTTGGCCAGGCTGGTCTTGAACTCCTGACCTCAGGTGATCCACCTGCCTCAGCCTCCCAAAGTGCTGGGATTACAGGTGTGAGCCACCACACCCAACCTACAAATATATTTTTAAATTAGCCAGGTTACAGTGACTTCTGCCTGTAGTCCCAGCTACTCAAGAGGCTGATGTGAGAGAATAGCTTGAGGCCAGGAAGGTCAAGGTTGCAGTGAGCCATGGAAATTTAGCCTAGATGACAGAGCAAGACCATATCTTTAAAAAAAAAAAAAAAAAAAAAAAAAAATTCAGTGTTAATGGTGTGACTGAGGCAGGAGCTCCTAATTTCTCAGTGATGCGTTTTATCTCTAGATCAGGGCCTGCCAGAAGTGGTTTTCTAAGACTATTTAATTATTGCTTGCTTCTAAACATATTCCATGTCTCTTCTTTTTATCTGACATTTTTTTTTGAGCTAGAAAATAGAAACATGGTCCAAAGGTCATGACTTAGTAGAAAATTTTAAACTTTTTAAAGTGCTTCTTTGTACATTGTCTCTTTCATAACTCCAGAAAGTGTGACAGTATTATTATCTTCAACTGACAGATCTGAAAGGCTTTTAAGTTCCAAAGGTGTGGTCAGTTCACCTTAAGTGACGAAGGTTTATTATAAGGATTCCTGGGGGAGTAAGGCAGGACAAGAAAACTGTTCCACAACAAAATGTCTACTGTCATAGGGAACAATAATAGTACTTATTGTTCAGGATTCAGAAGCTGCTGCAGAGAATGAACAGGCATACCTGTGTCTTGTCTGAAAAATAAGGACCATGTTATTATCTCCTTCAGGTGCTGCACCATTCCCATGACTCAGGTGCTCTGACACTGCCTCACTCACTGCTCCCCCAACACAGTCACTGCTTCTACTGATTCTGAGTCTGTCCCCAATACCAGCCATCCCTCTCTCCACTCCTCTCTAGCTCATGATTTTTGCTCACTCGTGGCTCCCACTACTTCTCTGCTTCCACTTACAAATATTTTTGAAGTGCCAGGGAAACAATAGTATGTCAAAATAGGTACAGTCTTTGCTCTCATGGTGCATACAGTTTAGAGAGAAGAGAGGCAGACATTTAATCAAGTAACCACATAAATAAATGCAGCGTTCAACACTAAGATAGATTATGTTAGGGAAAGAAAAACTAACTTGAAATCTTTATGGATTTTGTAGTCACTTGACAGGCTTTGTTAGGTGTTCACAGAGTGTTACAGTGTAATAATATAGACATGGTAAGTTAGCCCCAACCCTAGAATCCTGCCACACATAGACTATGTTTGATTCGCACCTCTGCCACTACTAGCTCCATAACTTAGCCAAGTTAATTAACCTCTCTGAGTCTCAGTTTTCACATTTGTTATATGCATGGAAAGCAACACCGATTGGCTTAGGTTGAGTTCCCCCAGAAGGAACTTGAGACTAGAATTGGGCTGTAAATTATTTATTTGAGAGGTGATTCCAAGAACTCCATTGCAGAGAGGGAAAGTGAGATAGGAAAGTGAAGGAAGCCAATAAAGGGTGTGTCATCAAACAATCACTTGGGGCAATAAGTTAGGGGAGCATGGGGTCAGTCCCATGGGGGAATTATGGCAGACCATGAATACATGTCTCAGAGTGAGGAGTGAAGTAGCTGGAGGTATTTAACCTCCAACACCCTTCCATCTTTGGTGAAGGCTGCTTTGTGATTCATTAACTCCCTGTACTCCCAAGATGTCTCATGCTCACAATGGAGAGAAAGATGGATAGTCACTAGATAGACAGATTCTGTAGCCATGCACTAGAATGGTGAGTGACAAGGGAATATGAGTGGGGCACTGACAGTTGCTACAACTACTGTATTAGGGTTCTCTTAGAGGGACAGAACATATATATATATACACATACACACACACAGGTATACATGAAGGGCAGTTTATTAAGTATTAACTTACATGATCACAAGGTCCCACAATAGGTTGGTTGTCTGCAAGTTGAGGAGCAAGGAGAGCCAGTCTGAGTCCCAAAACTGAAGAACGTGGAGTCTGATGTTTGAGGGCAGGAAGCATCCAGCACAAAACAAAGATGTAGTCTGGGAAGCTAGACCTGTCTTGCCTTTTCACGTTTTTCTGCCTGCTTTATATTCGCTGGCAGCTGATTAGATTGTGGCCACCAGATTAAGGGTGGACCTGCTTTCCCCAGCCCAGTGATTCAAATGTTAATCCCTTTTGGCAACACCTTCATATACATACACAGGATCAATACTTTGAATCCTTCAATCCAATGAAGTTGACACTCAGTATTAACTATCATACCTACCTTTAGGAGATTTTTATGAGGATTTGAAATTAGGAAATAGTGAAACAAAGTAAGAGCTAAATGAATTGTATCTATTATTCTATCTATATATATATATAATCAATATTACCATTGATAAGTTTTATTGAAATGAACTATGCACTCATGAAATAGTAACATCATATACTATAATGTAAACTTCAATATATAATTGTTAACTTGAGCAGTATAGATTACTGCAAGTGGCAGTTTGGAAAGTCAGATAATTTGTGTCCTGGAGTAAAAGGGCAAACATTTTCCTCTGGCTTCTATTAACTTTCACTATTAACTCCTTCAATAGTGAAAGAAGGACTGATCTCCCAGGCAAAGATGTAAAGAAAGGTGAGGAGACAAGACAAACATTCTTCTGTGGTAGAGAGTGAAGAAGCCAGCCTTACTAGAACAGAGAACTTTAATCAGAAAAAAAATACAGAAGTGTAAGTTAGGACAAGGTTATGGAAGTTTATTAAAGCTAGTCAGAGGCATTAGGATTTTACCTTGAGGCAAATATGCAGCAGCTGAAGATTGTTGAATAAGGAAGACTGTCATGAAAATGAAAATCTAAAGATCAGCATCAAGTCTTAGATCTTGAAAAGGACAGCTAGCATAAGTGCTACCCATACAAAACAGTCTTTTAGAAAGTCTGTAACTTGGTGACAATTTGAACATTTTCAGTGATTCAGTGTTCATAAGAAATGTCAGAATGTTAGAAAGTAGTTTCCTTTATTGATTAGAAGTGTGGTTTTGGTGACTTCCTCACATTGCTCCCAGTGCATATTTCTAAATCTATAGTAAACATAGAGTCCCTAAAATACTTGAAGCTAACTAGTAAGTCATCCAAAAAATTCTTCACCTGAAAAATTCTGGTTCCTTTTCTCATATTTCAAGTGACCGGCTATAGACCCCTCACCATCTTGCTCCTGATTCTCTTGACATGCTCCTATTGTCACTGTCATTTGGTCATGATACCCTACACAACAGTAAAGATATATTTTGACCAACCTAGTATGGAATATAAATTATGTCCCTCATCATAAACTTTCACTAATAAAGCCTAAGATTGCATATATCCTCTTCATACCCTTTAGCAGCATCTAAAATTTGGTCCTTTCTCCTTTCTAAATAGAAACTTTTTTAACTTGGCTTCCAAAATTATCACATTCTCTTAAGTCGCTGGCCTCAGATTCCTGTGCCAGATGCTTTCCCTCTTCTAAATGTTGAAAATTCTAATGTTGAGAGTATCCTAGACTTTCTTTGCTATTAACTGTTCTTCCTAAATGATTTAACTTAGGTCCACGAATTTAAGTATCATATATGCAGATGACTCACAAACTAATATCTCCAACCCCAATCATTTCTCTTAGCTCAAACTGTTCCTTGTAACCTCCACTCGAATATTTCATGTCCAAAATAACACTTGAATTTACCACACATAAAACCTGCATCCCCAGTATTACCCATTTAGTAAATGATGGCACCACTCACTTAGTAGCCAAAAATCTAGGTGACATCGTTTGATTCTCTCTTGCACATCCCACAGTTAATTTATCAGCATATTCTGTCAACTCTCTCTCTTTCTATCAGCATGTTCTGTCAACTCACACACACTCTCTCTCTCCCAGTTAATTTATCAGAATGTTCTGTCATATCTCTCTCTCTCTCTCTCTCTCTCTCTCTCTCCTCTCTCTCTCCCCCCAGGGTCTTACTATGTTGCCTAGGCTGGATTTGAACTCTTGGGCTCAAGTGATCTTTCCACCTAAGCCTCGTAAGTCTTCACATTGTGTAAGGGATGAGCTCTCTCTCTGGGCCCTCTTTTTTAAGGACTCTAATCCCATTAGGTCTTCACTCTCATGATCTAATCAACTCTCAATGGCCCCACCTCCTAATACCATCACTTTGGGGGTTAGAATTTCAACGTATGAATCTGGGAATTTGAGGACAAACATTCAAACCATAGCACTGTATTTGATCACATTTCAATCTTGATTGCTACCACTTCCGTCTAAGACACCATCCTCTCTTACCTGAACTTCTACAGTAAAATCTTCTAACAGTCTTCCTGCTCCCACTTTTACTCCCACTGTCTATTCCACACACATTAGCAAGAGTGATCTTTTGAAAATGTAAATCAAATCACCTCCCATCCCTTTTAAGAATTCTCCGATGACACATAATGAAATGCAAACTTCTTCCTATGGTCTAGAAGGCCCTCCATGACATGGCTACTGTCTTTCTCTTAAATCTCAGCTTCTACCACACATCTCCACTTTTCAGTTGCCTGAGTGTGACACCTCCTGTCACACTGAATATCTACTTATTGAATGTTCCAAGAATACTACTACCTCATAGCCTTTAGACTTGCTATACCCTCTAAGCAACATAATCTTCAACAGAGCTTTGCCTGGCTAACTTCTTCTCAAATGTTATATTCAATATTATATTCTCATTAAGTTCTTCACTGACCACTCAAACGATGAAAAGACCTCCATCTACAGTGTTTGGTTTTTCTTCTTAGTGCTTTTCAGTGCCTGAAGTTATGCCATGTATTTGTTTACATATTTATTTCCGTCTTAATTTGGTTAGAGTGCTATAACAAAAATATAATAGACAGGGTGGCTTCTAACAACAAACATTTATTTCTCACAGTTAGGGAGGCTGCAAAGAATAAGATCAAGACACTGGCAGATTTGGTGTCTGGTGAAACTCGATTCTGGTTTATAGATGATTGTCTTCTGTATCCTCACATGGTGGAAGGGGTGAAGGCACTAATCCCATTCATGAGGGCTCCATCCTTATGACCTAATCACCTCCCAAAGGCCTTACTTCCAAATATCATCACATTGGGGATTAGGTTTCAATATATAAATTTGGGGGGAACATACACTTTCAGTCTACAGCAGTCATCTACCTTGACAAATAGTGTGAAAGATTCATGAGTGCAGGGATTTATACCTTTGTTATTAACTACTATATTCCTCTTGCCTAGGGCAATGCCCACCACAGAGTAAGTGCCCTATAAATCTCTATGGAAGGAAGGAAGATGGAAGAGGAAATGAGGAAAAGAAGGAAGAAAGGAAGAAATTGGAATTCTTGGCAATTCATATCCCACTGTTGAAAAACATTGAGTTTACAGCAATTACTATTGAAACATTTTTCCTGTGAATGTGCATCAAGTCACATTTTTCCAGTGCTGTATTTGTGTAACGTGTAATATTTAATTTGGTGCTTTCTTTTCGTTTGTATTTAACATTTCAAGCTTCTGAGATTTAAATACTGTCTAGGTGTTTCTGTGAATATATTTTAACGATACAGTTAATATCTATAATCAGTCAACTTTAAGTAAGGATTACCCTTGATAAAGTGGGTGGGCCTCATCCAATCGGTTTGCCTTAAGAGCAAAAGCTGAGGATCCCTGGAGAAAGAAATTGTGCCTCATGACAGCAGTGTCAACTCCTGCCTGTTTAAGCCTGCCATTCTGCCTTGCGTGTTTTGAATTTGCCAGCCACGCAATTGTGTAAGTGATTTCCTAAAAACAAAAAACTCTTATAATATATATATAAAAATATGTTTACTTAAATATATTTAT
>NW_012101887.1:283402-295379 GCF_000951045.1 Mandrillus leucophaeus | reverse complement strand
TACTATGACTATGTAGATATATATTATATATTTATGTATATATATTTACTTATACATTATATATCCAAATATATATCTTATATATATCCAAATATATTTATTTTGGTGCATTCTTTTGGTTTGTATTTAACATTTCAAGTTTGTAAAATTTAAATACTGTATGTAACATATAGTATATATATAATCATAAAGTGATCATAACATCTGTAAGTTCTTTCAGTAGCCTAAGGTGTCATTTTTATGAATCAGATTATTGGAGTTTATACTACACATCTTACTTGAGATACATATATATATATATATACACGTGTGTGTGTCTGTGTGTGTATGTAGTCTCCTGTTGGTTCTGTTTCCTCTGGAGATTTCTGACTAATACGGTGTTCAATTATGTGAAAAGCAAATCATCAATATTATCACTTAAATCCAAGACTTCAGGCTGAGCACAGTGACTCACTCCTATAATCCAAGCACTTTGTGAGGCAAGGCAGGAGGATCGCTTGAGCCCAAGAGTTGGAGACCAACCTGGGTAACATAAGGAGACCCCTGTCTCTACAAAAAATTAAAAAGTTAGCTACGAGTGGTGGCACATGACTGTAATCCCAGCTACTCAGGAGGTTGAGGTGGGAGGCTCACTTTAGCTCAAGAGGTCAAGCCTGCAGGGAGCCGTGATTGTGCCGCTGTACTTCAGTCTGGGCGACAGAGTGAAACTCTGTCTTAAAAAAAAAAAAAATCCTAGTCTTTAGGAGTAAACAGAAAAAATACAAAGTTAGCAGCCTATCCATGTGGATGTATATCCATTATCCATTATCCAATATTACTTAGGTATATTTGATCAATAAGCAATAATTCTCTTAACCTACCTTTATTTTATTCCCATGTACATTATAAGAGATTTTGAAAAGCACCTTGCTAATTCCAAAAATCATATTTATAGCATTTTTATCAATTTATTATCCTTGTCAAAAAACAAAACAAAATTAAGCAGTGCTTGGTATGTCTTGTATCAATTTCTAACTAATCATTTTTTTCTATTCTACCCTCAAAATAAATTGGCTAATAATCTTTTCTAAAGTTTTGTTAGACATTGGCATATGTTATGCATTTTGGGAAATATTTTTGACAGAGGAAAGAAATAATATTTTAAAATTCTACTGTTGTCATATGTCATCTCATCTCATTTAATCCCATCAATGACCTTAAGGAATAGATAATGATGTTCTCATTCAGTAAATGGGAAAACATGCTCCCAGTTTAAACTACATATTTGCTGAAGTCATGTTATACCACAGTATTCTTCTAGTCAGAACATGTGTCCAATATCTGTCATTTGATTTCTCATGTGATCATTACCACTCATAAAATTTACCAGCAAATCCATTGTCACATCTATAAATCTTTCAGTTTCAACTAAACCTAAGATATAATTTTTATGAATCTAGTTTTTGTAGCCCACTCAACACAGCCATCTTCTCTCTTAGGATTCTCTTACCTACTTTGGGTCACAGATCTTTTTTAGGTTGATCTCCAACCAAGCAATACTCAGAGTAGATTAGAAGAAAAATTGAAGGAAATTGTGACGGACTAGATGTAAGAAGCAAAGAAAGTTGTTTTTTGTTTGTTTGTTTGTTTTGAGATGGAGTCTCGCTCTGTCACCCAGACTGGAATGCAATGGTGCAATCTCAGCTCACTGCAACCTCTGCCTCCCCAGTTTAAGTGATTCTCCTGCCTCAGCCTCCTGAGTAGCTGAGATTATAGGCACCCGCCACCATGCCTGGCTAATTTTTGTATTTCTTTTTTAGTAGAGACAGAGTTTCACCATGTTGGTCAGTTGGTCTCGAACTGGTGACTTTGTGATCCGCCCACCTTTTTTCTTTTTTTAAACGACTCCAATATACTAAGCCTATGAGGATACAACCAACAGGTCCTGTATTCACAATCAGCTTGTTCCATGTTGATTTGTAAGAATATTATATATCCCCACCCACTGCCATGTAACTTGCAGTACCACCCCATCAGTGGAGTATGCTTTTCTACCACATTGTTCAATGATATGTATACAGAAAGTAACATGTCATCACATCTTTCTTTTTTTAAAGGGGAGGTGAATTATTATTTTAAAATTTGATTACAATGAATTTTGTTGGCATTAAAATTAGAGGCATTAAGCTAGAATGTATATGTACCAAAAACCAGAAATTGAGTTTGGCAAAAATGGGAATAGGAGTTTTCCAGTAATTTCAGATTAGAAATCAACTTAGAGAAACAAACCACACGTTTCTTTCTTTCTGTCTTTCCTTCTTTTTCCTTCTTTTCTTCTCTACTCTGCCTGTCTGTCTCTTTCTCTCCCTCTCCTCTCCCTCTCTCCTCTCTCTCTCTCTTCTCTCTTTTTCTCCTTCTCTGTTTGCCCATGCTGGAGTACAGTGGCAGGATCATAGTTCACTGCAACCTCAAACTTCTGGGCTCAAACAATCCTCCCATCTCAGCCTCCTGAGTAGCTGAGATTACAGGCACATGCCACCACACCTGGCTCCTGTGGATATTTCTGCCAACAATCTTGCTCTTATCCATTGCCATAATAATAGCATGTTCCAAACAAAGACTATTCCTTTAGTTAGGGTCCCATAATTAGAAGACACATGGAGCAAGCCACAGGCAAACTTGGCAGCCAACATGTAACATGAGAAAGGAATAAGCTGTTGCTATTTTAGGTACCAGAATTCCAGGATCATTTGTTACTGAAGCAGAGTTGACTAATAAAGGCAATGGATCTATAACAAATAGAAACAAATATGCTGAAAAATAATGGTAATTTAGGATTATGCTAACGGATTGGATAAAAAAAAGGCTAAAATCTGAATTATCAAAAAGCTTTTGCTACCATTTGGAAAGAAACAAAATGTCTTCCATAAGATATGAAGAATTATTGAAGAAAGAAAGGCTTTTGTTATGGTCATGTGTGCCTCCAAAATTCCTATATTGAAACATTACCCCCACAGTGTGATGGTACCAGGAGATAGCATCTTTGGGAGGTAATTGGGATTAGATGAGCTCAGGAGATGGATGCCTCATGGATGTGCTCAGTAGCCTTATAAGAGCTTACTTCCCTTCTTTGCTGTCCACTATGTGAGGATATGATAAGAAGTAGGTAGCCTGCTACCTGGAAAAAGGCCCTCACCAGAACGTAACCATGCTGGCAGTTTGACAGATATCCAACCTCCGGAAAAGTGAGAAATACATTTTTGTTGCTTGTAAGCCACCCAATCTGTGGTAATTTGTTACAGCAGCCTGAACTAAGACAGTTTTAGAATCTGCATTATTTAGGTAACAGTTTACATAGCCACAGTTAAGTAAAAAATCTTTGATTTATCTACAGATTTTGAGCTATAGTGATAGCATAGATAATGAGGTTTTTGTTTGAGGATGAGGATTCTTTATTCTCTTGGACCAAGATATTAGAATTGATTTTATATTTTCATTTTTGCCATTTCTCCATTTGCTTTGTTTATTGATAAACCCCAATGATGATGAGAGTTTCTGAATTTGTACTTTATTTGGTATAAATATTTCTATATCTTAGTTAATAAAAAGGATATCCATTAAGTTTCTATGCTTTTTTGAGATGCTTGAATCAACTAGAAAAACATGTTAAGAATTTTTGGTTTGAAAATAAAAACAAATAGGTTAAAAAATGCAGTACATATTATTTTTCTAGTCACCTAAAAATATATGACTTATGCACATAGCCTAACTGGTTTAAAATTGTACTTTCCTCAAGTAAAATAATCAGTCTTTTAAGACTTGGCATTAATCAAAGCATGAGATGATTTTGGCCTGAAGTTTCTTAAATGAATTATGTATTGATGCTATTATTTCCTGAGCCTTCCAAGGGAGGTCATGTATGATATGCTGCTTATATAATCTTGGTTCTTAGATAATGTAAGCTGGTTTAGCTCTTTTGTTCCAATCACCATAGCATCACAGGAATAAATTCATCTAATTAAATAATTATTGAAAGATTAAGTGGTTATACTTATTATTTTTTTTTCTTTTGAGATGGAGTTTCACTCTCGTTGCCCAGAATGGCACAATCTTGGCTCACCGCAACGTCTGCCTCCTGGGTTCAAATGATTCTCCTGACTCAGCCTCCCAAGTAGCTGGGATTGATTACAGGCATGCACCACCATGACCGGCTAATTTTGTATTTTTAGTAGAGACAGGGTTTCTCCATGTTGGTCAGGCTGGTCTTGAACTCCCGACCTCAGGTGATCCGCCTGCCTCGCCCTCCCACAGTGCTGGGATTACAGGCGTGAGCCACCGCGCCCAGCCTATACGTACTATTTCTTTATATTTTGCAGCTATAAAGTCTTTATATTATATCATTGATTCACTTGATATAAATAAAGATATAAGTAAAAGTTTTATTAAAGGAATAAAACTCTGTGACTCATTTTCATCTGAAACAATTTTCTATCCCTTATGGCAAATATTTTTATTTTTAAATGGAATTTTTCTTCTTTAATAAGTTAATAAACATTTTTTTTCATTTTATGTAGACTACACAAACATGTTTTCTATAACTGTTTAATATGAATTCATTGTTCCATAACAACAGTACATATAATTTTTATATGTCATATTCTATAGTAGCAAATATTTTGTATCTTATATTTTCTGATTGTTTTGATATATTAGCATTCATTTTTACTGAAGTAATTAAAACATTGAAAGATAAAATCAGGCAAGGCTCATATAAGAGTAGTCCCAGCCACTCAGGAGGTTGAGGCAGGAGAATCACTTGAACCCAGTATGCAGAGGTTGCAGTGAGCCAAGATCTTGCCACTGCACTCCAGTATGGCAACAGAGTGAGACTTTGCGTCAAAAAAAAAAAAAAAAAAAAGAATTCTGCAGGGAAAGAACACAGTGATTATAGAAGATTCTGTTAGTTGCTTATCCAGAATCTTCTTCCTATCTCCTTTCTTGCTAACTGAACTTTTCCCAGCTACCCTTGCAACTAAACATAGCCATGTGATCCGGTTGGGTTCCTTCATGGCTTCTAGACTTGTGTCATAGTTAAAAACACCTCCATTAGAAACTCTCTCAAGTTATCTTCTGGCGCTTTTTTAGTTTCAATTTTTATGTTACTTAAATATTTGATTCACCTGGAATTTATTTTGGTGTATAGCTTTCTATCTTTTTCCCCCTTTATATAACTTTCTCCTTTCATGCACTTATTGTCTTTGCTTTTTCTCCCATTACCCAGTTATTCAACTTTAAACAATTTTTTTCACTCTCAGCAGTGAGATATTGTTAAAGGGAGGAAATAACATTAGGACTTTCATATTTTAATTATCTCTAGCATTCAGGAAAAGCTTTTGTTATATTTAAAAGTTTGGGGAATGAGAGATCAAGAACAACCTGCTTAAAATTACTCTCTCTTTCTCCATGCCATACAAACATCCACTTTGGAGTGAAAATACCAAGGTGGAAAAGAGAAAACTCCACAAATATATGAGAAATATAATTATCTATCCAAAAGTTGTTTAAAATCTTTTTTCTTATCAAACAAATTTCTAGCTCCACAACTTTGAAAAGTTAAACGCAGGCCTTCTGTAGTTAAACTTTATATAAAATATATATAAGTATATATTCATATATAAACTTTATATATGTGTGTGTGTATATATATGTATTTTTTTTTTTTTTGAGATGGAGTCTTGCTCTGTTGCCCAGACTGGAGTGCAGTGGTGCAATCTCAGCTCACTGCAACCTCCATCTCCAGGGTTCAAGCGATCCTCCTGACTTAGCCTCCCGAGTAGCTGGTATTATAGGTGCTCACCACCATGCCTGGCTAATTTTTGTATTTTTAGTAGAGATGAGTTTCGTCACATTGGCCAGGCTGGTCTCAAACTCCTGACCTCAGGTACCACCTGCCTTGGCCTCCCAAGGTGCTGGGGTTACAGGCGTGAGCCACCATGCCCAGCCTAAACATTATATTTTTTAAAGAAGGAAGGAATCACTTCTCTGGAGGAGATATACTTCATGTATCTTCTTTTCCTTTGAATAGATGACGATTCTCTTTATCCGCAGACACAGAACACAACTACTTAAAGGTATGATCCAACTTAGGAACATGGGGTTACAGGAAGATCTGCCTAAAATAATATGTATCCTTATCAAATACATTTGAGAAGAGATAATTTATTATAAAACTGACAAAATATTGATGCTTGTTAAAGCTGGGTGATGGTATACAAGGTATTCATTGTACCTTTTTTGTATGTTTGAAAAAATCCCATAATAAAAAGAGAAAAGCTTTAAAATTTTCTTGGTCATTTATACCTGACTTTGTGTAAAGATCCTTAGACAAATTGAAGAAAAGTTTCCAGCAGGAGGTAAGGAGGGCTCACTTCAGTGAGATTTATTCAAATCAACCAACAACCGGTAATAAAAAGTTACCAATTCTCAAGTATTTGCAAATAACTCATGTCCAGCTGAAAAGAAGGAAAAGCATGGATGATAGTACAAAATGGATCTGAAGACATTTACAAAATATTCCAGAAAACACAATGCCTTTCTGTTAGAAGTCGAATCACAACACTCTATTAGTGTGGATGACTAGTTGTTATGAGTCAATATTACAACCCAAATTTTGGGACATTATGTCATAGTTTGATAGCTATTTATTATTTCTTTTATTAACAAAGAGTCTTTCTCTGCACTATACTTTTGAGCTGTTAAAGCAAATTTAGATTTTAAAAACAGTATGGCATCTAGATTAGTAGGGACCAAAATAAATAAACAAACCTGACTGCCGTTTCAATTCTAAGATTCAAATATTCTTTATTGAAGTGAGCTAAGACTGAAAAAGCCTGATGTTCATTAAAGTCACATTTGTATTCAATTCTCAAATTTTTCCAATCATATAGCTTTATTTTCATCAGGATTCACTTCAACAAAAATATAATTAAATGAACAAGAGGAAAGGTTTCAGAGAATGTGATGTGATTTGTTCCCAATCAGATCCTTCTTGTTGGTAATTCAAGCCAAAAGTTAAATCACGTTTATTCTTATCCCATTCTTCTACAAAAAAAAAAAAAAAAATCAAAAATTGTTTTCAAGCACTTTGTAAAGATGTAAATGAAAGAAACTGAATAAGACTGACTGGCTTTATGTGATAAAGAGAGGGCAATGAAGGAAGAAATAGAAGAAAAAACAGACTGAAGGTGGAGAGCCGGGTTGTGTCTTTTTATTGTTTTTTTATTTTGGTAGGCAGAGAGAGAAAAGAAACTCTGGTAAAAAGAAGATTATAAAGATGATTTTTACAAGGTTCTGAAGGGTAATTAGAATATATATGATTAGGTTTTACAGTCATATTTGTATTTATTTGGGATGTGTTTCTAAATTGACGGTGATCTGAGGATGAAATAAAGTAAGCCCGATTTTATTCAAGTTTTAGTCCTATAAAATAAGCTTTACCTAAAGTATGTGTATTAATGCTGTTCCTTAAGGTCACCATTATAAAGATGTTATTTTATTAATGACTCAAATATTAAGGTTGAATTGAATGATTGGCAGGAGACATATATTAAATTCCCTCATTGCTCATTATTTTTTTCACTAAATTCAAGACAAAGTATAATAAAAAGATCATAGGTATTGTTTTTACCTAGAACAGCTTGTGTTTCAGATCTAGCATGCACAGTGGGGTGATTTTAGGCAAATAAAACTTAATGAATTTTTATTTCTACCTATGTAATTTTAATGACTTTTTTTTTAGTTCTAGAAATTCTATTTGGTATTTTTTCAATATTCCCTGGTATCATTTGAAAATATAATGCTGTTTTTTCCATTTTTTATTTCATATCTTGAATCATTTGAAACATACTCACTTTGTAGTTAATATTTAATAATTATATTTCCTAAAGCTTTTTTTGGGGGGGTCTAAACAAGTTCTTTGTTGTATTTATTGACTTTACCTCACAACGAACTATTTCACATGTTTTGTAATTTTAGATTGTGAATACATTTTAACCACAGTGTTATCTGTTTGAATCCTGCATGGTGTGTCCTTCCAGAACAGTTTATACTTCCACATCTAAGCAAGATGAAATAAGAGGGACTGGATTTACCCTTCTGCCTGAAACAACAAAAAGTCTGGACAGAACATATGAAACAACTGTTTTTAAAGACAGCCAACATTGAGCAAAAAAGACAATGATTCCTGAGAGACAAGAATGAAGAGAGTTCCAAGGAGAGATGGGAAACAAATGAGAATTTCCAAGAAAAGTGTGCACAGAAAGAGACTGCCAGGTTTTCTGAGGTGAGGAGATGGAACTGGAAATACAGAAAGGCCAAAGAGACCAGAGTTTATAGATCAGAGTATTAAGAAGGAGAAAGCTATGTAAAAAGAGAATTCAAGAGATCTGTAGAAGGTGCCCCTGAAGTCAACACCCTAATGACAAGGCACACATGAACAGATTGGACAAAAAAGCAAAATGCAACTATATTCTATCTACTAAAAAACCTACTTTAAATAAGGCATAGTTAAAAAAGAAAAGGATAGGAAAAGATATACCCTGCCAATGCTAATCAAAATAAGGATGAAAAATGAATTTCAAAGCAAAAATATTACCAGGGCCAAAGAGGGTCACTTCTTAGAATGATTTGGTATTTGCTTCTACAAGGCTCCCTGTGAGTATTATTAGCTTTCATATTCATGGACACAAAGAGAGGAGACTAAGTGTAAGAATAAGAGGTAGAGACTTGGCACTGAGACTGGAATTTCTCGGCTTAGAAGTCTTCAGGCCCTATAGAGAGTAAATTTTAATCTCAAATTTGAATGCTGCTCTGAGGTAAACTCTAAGAGAGGACTGTTTTTGGACCCAGAATGTAGTAAGATGACAAACTTTCCTGTCCCCTGGTGTCATTTTTTTTTTTTTTTTCTTACTTCACACTTTCACTGGATTCCAGTAAGTTCATCTTTTTGTAGAGGGCCTCAGTTTTAAGGCTCTACCTTGCCTCATCCGAGCCTCACCTGTATATCTATGTCTACAGTGAATGAAAACACCTCCTTTGCCCTACCCTAAGACAAGTCCAGCACCAATTCACATTTTGAGATCTAGTTTTTAGTTTTGTCTTCATGTTTGACTTCCGGGGATTTCCTTACTCTCTTGCAAGCTCAGTTATGCATTTAAAAGTAGGTTTGTTATATTTTATCCAGCAATTTTTTGTTGTTTCATTGGAAGTTTTTCAGATATAGATTGCACTTTGCTGGTAATGGAAGTCTGTGTTTCTCTAAGTGAAGTAGTAGTTAAAGTGGCTACTGTAACATGAGGGTAAGGTTTGGAGATAATATTCACAAAATACTGAGCACACTGCCTGGGCCAAAGTTAATGCTCAGTACTGATAGTTACAATGGGGTGACTACAGTGTCTAAGGCATAGTGCTTTGGAGGTACAAAACAAGACAGAATGCACTTTGGAGAAAACAAAAATACACCGGATGGAGGTCTTGTTATTTTTGTAGACTTTCTGTAGAACTTTCATCAAGATATCTTTTTTTTTTTTTAAGAACTTGCTATTTTGGGTTTTAAGTAATAGCAAATGTAAATTTTTTTACGAGTTACTTTTCACTTTTCAAAATAAAATTTGTATAGAAAATGGTTTAACTATATGATAATGACTTGTCTACAGGGATTAGTTATTAGATAGGAAATTGATTGTGAAAGAAGGAAAAATCATTCATGTATGTTAAAGTCAGGGTTGTGGATACTGAGACACAAAAAAAACAGTTTTTGCTCCTAAAAGAGCTGGGGATCTGGTCAAGATATTATTTGACACACACATACTTAGAAAAATCAGCTTCCTATATTATCAGATAATATGTGCTTAAAAAAAATAAAGGTTACAAATAACAAGTACTGTGAAAGGTCAGAAGTGGGAAAACATCTTGGGTTGAAATAGGAAAGACTTCATAACCGATGTGAGATGATACTGATCCTCCATAGCTGAGTAGTAATTAGGTAGTGGAGAGAAAAGTAGCCAGAAGAAGAGACGTAAAAAAGATAGGCACGGGGCGGGGCACGGTGGCTCACGCCTGTAATCCCAGCACTTTGGGAGGCCGAGGTGGGCGGATCATGAGATCAGGAGTTCCAGATCAGCACAGCCAACATGGTGAAACCCCGTCTCTACTAAAAATACAAAAAAATTATCCGGGCGTGGTGGTGCGTGCCTGTGATCCCAGCTACTAAAGAGGCTGAGGCAGGAGAATTGCTTGAATCCTTGAGGCGGAGGTTGCAGTGAACCAAGATTGCGCCACTGCACTCCAGCCTGGGCGGAAGACTCCATCTAAAAAAAAAAAAAAAAAAAAAAAAAAAAAAAAAGAGGCCGAGCCCGTGGCTTACACCTGTAATCCCAGCACTTTGGGAGGCTGAGGCAGGCGGATCGCAAGGTCAGGAAATCGAGACCATCCTGGCTAACACGGTGAAACCCCGTCTCTACTAAAAATAGAAAAAATTAGCTAGCTGAGGTGGCACGCGCCTGTAGTCCCAGCTACTCGGGAAGCTGAGACAGGAGAATCACTTGAACCTGGGAGGCGGAGGATGCAGTGAGCCGAGATCGCGCCACTTCACTACAGCGTGGACAACAGAGCGAGATTCTGTCTTAAAAAACAAAAACAAAACAAACAAACAAAAGGCACCAGCATGGAAGTGATGGCAGCCGCTGGCCGTCTGATGTGGCTGCTGCCATCACGCCGGGCACGGCAAGGGGAGGAGGTGGACAGCCCACCTTCCACCCTCCCCGCTCCCTGCAGCCTGCCACCTTGGGGACCGCCGTGATAAGACCAGGCCTGGTTGCGCTGAGCTGAGCCTCAGCTCTCACGGGCGGCGCTCTGGCCGGTCCCTGAGCGCTGGGACACAGTGGGAGTCACAGCAACCTCGCCCCTATACCACATGCCGGCGCAGGTCAAGGAATGACCTGGAGCCCCCGCCCCTGGCTGCCAGGAGGTGCGGCTGGGTGCCCACTGTGCCAGTGGGAGCTGGGAACAACTGGGAGCTCTGCTCTTTCCAAGTTGGTCGGGCGGGAGCTCCCCAGGTACAACTGCAGCCACCCAAGCGAGCTGCATCCCGGGTGCTGTTGGGAGCCAAGGGTAGGCGGGAGCCCCGCCCTCTTAGGCGGGGTTGCAGACCAAGGCATCCCTGAATTCTTAGGCGGTCTAGGAAGGCCCCCCTTGCCCTTCCAGGCTCAGAGGTACCTGCTCCAGCTGGCAGACCTCTCCCCACTCCCAGCGCCGATCAGATCTCTGACCGGGGTTGGGGCTGAGCTAGGGTGCTGTCACAGCCCCTCCGGGTGTGTGCACAGGTCAGAGGTGACACGTCAGCTCCCTGTTGCCTCAGCCCCCTCCAGACTTTGGGCGTGGAGAAGCAGGAGGGGAAGCTGAGGGGGAGCTGAGGGTACCTGGGCACTGCAGGTGCCATGGATGCCAGGGGAAGCAGACATGCTCCTGGGCGGAACTGGGTGGGTGACCCGTGAAGCCCCACCTTCAGGCCAGGGCAGGCCTCAAGCCTGGGGGCGGGTCAGCCAGTCCTGCTGATGGGAGGGGGATTCATGGTGGTTTTCCCTGTGCCCGCCCATGGCCGCCCATGGGCCAATCAGCATGTACTTCCCCCCTCTGAGGCCTATAAAAGCCCTGGGCTCAGTCAGGGCAGGGCAGAGGACTAGATGACCGGCCACGGAGAGCGGCTGCCATTGTCAGGAGTTCGAGACCAGCCTGGCCAATATGGCGAAACCCTGCCTCTACTGAAAATACAAAAGTTAGCTGGGCGTGATGGCAGGGGCCTGTAATCCCAGCTACTTGGGAGGCTGAGGCGCTAGAATTGAGAATCGCTTGAACCTGGGAGGCGGAGGTTGCAGTGAGCCGAGATTGGGCCACTGCACTCCAGCCTGAGTGATAGAGCGAGACTCAGTCTCCGAAAAAA
>NW_012101887.1:248398-283352 GCF_000951045.1 Mandrillus leucophaeus | reverse complement strand
AAAAAAAAAAAAAAAAAAAAAAAAATAGAGAGAGGACTTACCCTCTCTGCTGTTAAAGAGGACAAGACAACCAGCTGCAGGGGAACTACCTTCTCCAGGGCCTCCCTGAGCTGTTTTAACACTCAGTAAAGCTCCTCTTGGTCTTGTTCACCCCACACTGTCCGCAAACCTCATTCTTCCTGGATGCAGGGAAAGAACTCAGGTAAAGGTGCCACCAACCACAGAGGTCTCTGGCAAGAAAAGTGACACTGCAAAGCTCCTGTAACAGAAGTAGTAAAAGTAAGTATTGAAAAGGGGAAGAACACACACTGGGGCCTGCGTGGGGGGACGGCGGGTGGCATAGGGGGGCAGGAGACGATTAGGATAAATAACTAATGCATATGGGGCTTAGTACCTAGGTGATGGGTTGATAGGTGCAGGTAACCGCCATGGCACACATTTACCTATGTAACAAACCTGCATGTCCTGCACATATATCCCGGAACCTAAAACTAAATTAAATTAAAAAAAAGAAAATAATATAATCTAACGATAATAATAAAAGAAAAGCTGAACTAAAGGGGATAATTTTTAAAAAGAAGTAGTGGATAAGAGGGAAAAGCAAACTGAGGAAGGCCCCCAATTTGTTAAATTTGGGACAATTTGTTATGCAGCAAAAGAAAATTAGCACAGCACCTATAACTTTATTATAATCTGCAATCTTTATCTTATATATTAAATGTTTGTATCATATCCTACTTTTGAATTTTTAGACACTGTTATCCTCAATTTGTTATTTTTTGGCCTTAATTATCTAAGTCTTAGGTTTAATAGCCTCTGGTATGGATTCATTGATAAGTTGCATTTGGGTTATCATTTTAATTTTTTAGAAGACCTTATTAGAAGATTAATTATCACTGACAGACCATAACCTTTTCCTCAATCTTTGTTATTCATATAATTCAGTTGAGAATGCTTTTGGTTACATGTTGAAAATGCAAATTGATGTTCAGATATTAATTATGAATAATCATCTTTGGTACTACACATAAAGGTATGAAACCATGGGTGTGTGTGGGCATGTGTGTGTGTATGTGTGAGACAGAGAGATCTATAGGTTATAATTTGCATGCTTTTTAATTTCAAATGGATATTTAATACTCTTACTTTTTTCCTGAAGTTTTAGCAATAGGTTTAGCAACCTTTTAAATGTTACTTTTTAGTTAATCAACATTTTAGATAATGACAAATTAGTTAAGTAGTTTTTTTTGGTGGTGGGATAGATGGTGCTTTAGTTCTGCTTTTGAATACAATTTTGTTGATATATGCACAGAAGTATACAAATCATAATGTACTGCTCAATTGATTTTCATAAAAGAAGTGCTCCCAAGAAACCAGTACCAGGTCAATAAATAAAACACCAACAGAATTTCAGAACTTCTTTCCAGTTCCTACCTTGCTTACCCTAATGGTAATCGCTAACCTTACTTCCAACACCAGAGATTAGCTTTGCTTATTTCTGAACTTCATATAAATGGACTCATACTAAATATTCTCTTTTGTGTCTGTATTCTTTATCTCAGTATTATGTTTGTGAAATTGATTTCTGTTGTTGTAGCTCATTTTATTGCTATATTGTAGTTTATTGTGTAAATAAACAATAGTCTCTTCTGCTATAGATAGATGTTTGGCTTGTTTCCAGTTTCTGGCTATTACAAATACTGCTGCTATAAACATTCTTACCCATGTCCTTTGTGGAACATATACATATACATTTTTGTTGGGTATTTATTTAGGGTTAAAATTTCTTGGTGTGGGTGTGGTGGCTCACACTTGTAATGTGAACACTTTGGGAAGCCAAAGCAGGAGGATTGCTTGAGCCCAAGAGTTTGAGATAAGCCTGGGCAACATGGCAATACCCCATCTCTAAAAAAGAAAAAAAAGAAAAAAAAAAATTTAGCCAGGTGTGGTGGCATGCACGTGTGGTCTTAGCTACTCAGGAGGCTGAGGTGGGAGAATTGCTTAAGCCCAGCAGATCAAGCTGCAGTGAGCCATGTTTGTGTACTACACTCCAACCAGGGTGACAGAGTGAGACCCTGTCTCAAAATTTTTTTTTAATTAAGAAATTGCTTGAATTTATGATGTACATATTCAGCTTTACTAGATATTGCCAAATAGTTTTCCAAAATGTTGTTTCAATTTACATGCTCAGCAACAAACATGAATTCTAGTTTCTCCACATCTTCTCCAGCACTTGACATTATCTCTTATATTTATTTTGTTAAAAATTTTTTTAGAGTTGGAGTTTTGCTATGTTGCCCAGGGCTGGTCTCAAACTCCTGGGCTCAAGCAATCCTTTTTTTTTTTTTTTCTTTGAAAATACAAGAAGTCATGAGAGTTGTCAGATCAAAGGAAACTTTTGTAAGACCACTGATAATTTTTGTTTAATATTCTTTAAATAGTAATCTTCTTACTGACAGCATATGTAGCCCAAGCCCAATTTAATGCTCAATTAAATAACAAATATTTTAGACATTAAAATTAACATTTTGACTTCTTCTTTTTACCATTTTATATTTTTTGTTTGTATTTATTCAACTTTCTGAATGATTTATGTTAAGTCACTTCAAATCCTTTTTGAAAAGCAATGATGTATAAATAAATACTGTTAAGACCATCAAGCATCTTCTATACACTACAGAAGCCAAAGTATTTAAAAAGC
Organism: Mandrillus leucophaeus; assembly: GCF_000951045.1. Classification (NCBI taxonomy): domain Eukaryota; kingdom Metazoa; phylum Chordata; class Mammalia; order Primates; family Cercopithecidae; genus Mandrillus; species Mandrillus leucophaeus. Next base: position 280,651 of record NW_012101887.1, on the reverse strand, counting down.
ATGACACATTATTTTTTTTTTCACTGTTCCTTCTGGATCCTATAACCTTACTTTCTGTATAACATCATGACATCAACACTGAGTTTTCTTCCTAACCATTTAGTCAAACTTTAATTGGTGGATTTCTGAAACCTTGTGTACTGATTTCTGAGAACATTGATTGTATATTTATTTGAATCTTTTCCAATTTTATACACCATATTTAAAAGGAAGATAGGGTAAAGTTCTAAAGTATTAATTGCAAGTCCAACCATAAATTTAATAGTCTAGCTATTCTAAGTGAAGTAAATTATGTTTCACGAACTAAAAATGTAAGTATAAATGATATTCTTCTTACATTCAAAATAAATTTGAGGTAGGTTTGTAGACTAATTTACTGTAAGTTTCTTTCATTTAAATGTAAAATATTAATGCAAATATATATGATATACATTATGCATGCCTTTTTCATGTATTGTTATTAATATTTTTATTTTAGTTTTTATTTAAAGATGACATATTAATGTCACATGAATGTATATAAATAATATACATTATTATATGGTTATGAAAACTATCCAGAACTTAGTTCTGAAATCACAAGTATACTTTCATGGTTTGCCTTTCTTATAATTATCTTACCTTTACCATGTAACATATCCAAGTTTCATTCATTCATTCATTCATTCATTCCACATATATTTATTAAATGCCTACTAGAGGACAGAATATCAGTTTTTTTTTTTCTTTTTTCTTTTTTTTTTTTTTTTTTGAGATGGAGTCTCACTCTGTCGCCCAGGATGGTGTGTGGTGGCGCAATCTCGGCTCACTACAACCTTCGCCTCCTGGGTTCAATTGATTCTCCTGCCTCAGCCTCCTGAGTAGTTGGGATTACAGGTACATGCCACCATGCTTGGCTAATTTTTGCATTTTTAGTAGAGACGGGGTTTCGCCATGTTGACCAGGCTGGTCTCGAACGTCTGACCTTGTGATCTGCCTGCCTCAGCCCCGCAAAGGGCTGGGATTACAGGCATGACCCACCGCGCCCAGCCCAGGATATCAGTTTTCTATTGCTGCATCACATATTATCACAAACTTAGCAACTTAAAACAACACAAATTTACAAACTCACAGTTCTCTAGGTCAGAATTCCAGATACAACATGACTGGATTCTCTCCTCAGGCTGAAATCCAGGTGTGGGCTGGGGCTGCTCTTCTCACTCTGGGCTCAGGTTTCTGTCCAAGCTCGTTCAGGTTGTTGGTAGAATTCAGTTTCTGAGATAGTGGGACTGAGGTCTCTGATGTCTTGCTGGCTGTCAGCTGGGGGCTGCTGTTAACTTCTAGAGGCTGCCCACCCTTCCCTGCCATGTGACCTTGTCCACAATATGGCAGTTCCTTTCTTCTGAACGAGTCATATGCATCTCTCTGACTTCTGAAATCAGCAGAGAAAAACTGAGTCTTTAAAGACTCATGGGATTAGGTCAGGCCCGCCAGGATGATCTCCCTATCTTTAGGTCAATGATTTGGAACATTAATTACATCTGTAAAATCTCTTCACAGCAATTCTTAGATTGGTGTTTGAATAAGTGGGAGAATACGTCAGAGGCTGGGAATCTTGGAGGGCCATCTTAGAATTCTGCCTAAAACAGCCAGATATTTAACTATATGTCCTGTTACTTAGGACCTATTAGTGAAAAAGCAGATAAAAATTCTAGTCCACCTAGAGCATACATTCTAAGAGAGTTTAAGGGGAAAAGTGTTTATACTGTTTATTTGTATTGTCTTATCACTTCAGGAGTTTTAGGAGACAGCCAGATATAAACAGTCATCAGAATAAGCGAATATACCTGTTTTACATTTTTTATCCTCAGCTAGTATTCAGTTAACTATTTTTAACAGATGGCATTTTTTCTCCTTATGTGCTTATAAATGTGTATATAATGAAAATTTCTGAGTTGTGTTGAGCACTTCTTTTTTTTTAAATTTTTTAATTTTTTTTATTTTAGACTGGTGGAATTTTCAAATGGGGGAAGGGATCTTAAAGATCATGCTATGTTTTGTTAGCATTTAAGAGTAAGGCAATCAAAAAAAGACTTTTCCTGTTTATATTTAATAAAATACCAAGGTGCTATTAGATGTTTTTTGAATATGTATACTTCTTTTCAAATGATCACAGATGTGACCGTCCTTAATGAGTGCATTTCTTGAAATAGAGCAGAAACTCAAATAACAAGAATGGGCAGGATACCAAGGAAACAGACTAATCAGGCAGATGGTGACTATTTCATAGGGAAAGTCTGAGTAAACTAATAGCTCTACAACAGGGATCTGAAAATAAAGGAACATTAGTGAGCGTGAAAAAAATGTGTTTTCATATTTTTTCATTACCTTATAAAAATCATTAGATTTACATACACATTTTTACCTATTACCACAGATTATATGAACTTAGTTTTTCTTTCATTATAATGTTTTCTCTTCATATTAGCAAAATTTTGTCAAAAAACAACTTTTTCATAATTAAGATGCAGTAATGGATTTCCTTTTTTTGCTATACCATCTGAGTACTTGCATGATTTTTTGAAACGTATTGGTCTTTTAAAATTTCTTAATCATTTTGAAATAAATTGATTTTTAAATTTAATAAAATAGATTTATATTTTGTGTAAAATATAAATATCACAATAAACTGAAATACATTTGCCAAAGAATAAAATTTTTTGTAAAAAAAACAGAAGTAAAAAAAATCCTAGCAGGAAACCAGGAACGGAATAAAAACACAAAAAGGTATCTCGGGCACAATGCCCTGAAGGTCAGCAACCATGGCCAAGGGCATGAGGTAATATCAGGAATAAGAAAACACCCTGGGTTGGATCCTTGACATTCTGATCCTAAGATCATTAGCGATTGTGCAAAAATGTAATGTATAAAGTGACTTATTAAGTTGTCAGGTGAATGTTGCTTCTCATTTCTACTTCACAAAACCCTGGTGAGGCAAAGCAGTTCTTATTCCCATTTTACAGATGAAGAAATACATACAGAAAAATTAGTTTGCCAAAATTCATAGTTGCCAGAGTGGCAGAGCAAGAACTAAAACTGAGTCTTCTAATTCTGAATTCAGTGCACCTGGGGCTGAAGAATGGAATGATCAGGAGACAGAGAGACTATCAGTTGAAGAAATGAACTTTTTTCCACTTAGCGTCTTAATATATACATAGCCTGTATTTGACTGTATTCTTACTATAGTATACTGCATTTGGTGTATAAAGATAATGCTTTGGGGTTAGCATTATTAAAAAATAGTTTCTTTCTAAAATTTGTGAATGGTTTGAATTGTTTCATGGACATTTCATTGCACAAATTTTTTTCTCTTCATATGAACTATAAGAAATTAAAAAGAGTGGCTGGATGCAGTGGCCCAAGCCTGTAATCCTAGCACTTTGGGAGGCCAAGATGAGTGTATCACTTGAGGTCAGGATTTCGAGACCAGCCTGGCCAATGTGGTGAAACCCCATCTCTACTAAAAATACAAAAAAATTAGCTGTGTACGGTGTCATTTGCCTGTAATCCCAGCTACTCGGGAGGCCAAAGTGAGAGGATCGCTTAAACCTTTGAGGCAGAGGTTGCAGTGCAGAGATTGCAACACTGCACTCCAGCCTGGGTGACAGAATGAGATTTTCTCAACAACAAAAAAAAAAAAAAAAAAAAAAAGAAAGAAAGAAAAAGAAAAAAGAAAAAGAAAAATCAAAAAGAGCAACCACACACACACACAGACAAACACACGCAAAGGAAAATCTGATGGGCCGGACAGGGGTGAATCCCTCACAGTGATTTCATGATGCTAAAGATACTTTCTACAAACATCCAAGGTCATTGCAGTAGGGTAGGAAAGGTGAATTTAAAAAAGGCAGTGAAGAGGAATCAGGTTTTTAGGGGCCTGCAATCTGATGAAAGCACAAACACCCTGTGGTGCTTTGCTCTTCTCTTAGAAGAGAACCACTCTCTTAAGAGGCACAGTTGTTCCATATGAGTCTGCTCTCCTCCCCTATCTATCACAAAGTAAAAATAATATTTTAAGAAGAGTAGGAGTAAATAGACTACTTCCATCTCCCAACATGTATAATCCACAATAACCTGTAGCCTTCTAGAGAGAAAATACTTATATACACTCTTAAATTTTTCCTCGAGTATAAGCAGAAACACGAAAAATATTATTGTTTACAAGCATGTATATATGAAGTTTTTGGCACAGGCTAACCACTGTTTACTAGACCCTTTTCCTTTTATTCTCGGATGAACCACTAAATATTACCTTGCAGTTAGGTATGAATTCCTTGCAGTTAGGTATACCCGTAAGATGAAATCCAGCCAGTAGAATATTGGAGAAAGTACTGTGTGTCATTTTTAGACCAGGTCCATGGCATCCTACATGCTCCTTCCTTTTTTCACTTGTTGGATGTTGATGCCCAGTGTGTTCTTGGAAGATGTGTATGCAAGTCAGCAGTCTCCTTTAGTCCTGGTCCTTGGATGACTGTGGTGGAGCAACAAACAAACAAACAAACAATACTACATGAAAACCTTCAGCTGCCTTGGTCTGCTTATGTATAAGAGAAATAAATTTTCATTATATTTGAATCATTATTTTGGGTCAACTTCTTATAGCTGTTAGGCAGTTAGCTTACCTTAACTAATTTGTTAAGTGCCCTAGACAAAGTGCCCCGTGAGAGAATACACTTGTGATTTCCTTCTTTCTTTGTGACTGAGAACAGTTGCCAACTTCCTCCCTGTGGCCTAGTCTTTCTGCCTGAGAGTCTTCACTATTGCCTAACCTCTGAGCTTATTGTATCATTTCTGGAGAAAACAATGTGTTGCCATATCATTTTGTGTTCAAAAGTGCTATCCACTCTCACTCTAATCTCAACTGTTTCATGTCTGTTAAGTTGAAGTACCCTAGCCAGTTCAGTTGAAACTTCCATTTACTCAATATAATCCTGGATGAGAAGCGGTCAAGATTTGATAATTCTTAAGTGGCACAGTCGGTCGGTCCACCTTTGAACCTGAGGCAATAGAGAGGCCAGGGTATCATCCAACTTCCATACTTTGCTATGACTCATAAGCATTGTGAATGTTACTCTGCTCTAGTCAATGCAAAGCTGAACTGAAATTCTCTGTCTTTCCTGACACTAATGGATCTAAGGGGAATATTAGAAGCATAACTGGAATTGTTATGAAAGAAGTTAGATTTGTAATCTGGATGCCTGACATAGCAGAAAGTGGGTTAAACATTTACACTCTGAAGGGTATTAGTTATACTCCAAAAAGGGTAGGGGCCATCCTAGCTATAAATAAATTCATTCAGATGTGGCTAATATGATACTTTAGGTACAGAAAGAAGAACAGGAAGGATAGTGGCACCTATTAAGTGGACTTCACAATTTTTTATTTCTGGTAACAGCTTTTCATATACATGGTAACATGATGGGACTTTATTTGCTTATTCATTTCTTTAAAAAACTTTTCATTTTGAAAAAAGTTCAAGATTAGAAAAAAGTTACTAAGTATGACACAGAATTGCTATATTTACTTCATCAAACTAGTGTTAGGATCTTACCACACAGCAAGTATCAAGCAGGAAATATTGAGAAAATATTAACTAATTTATAGATCTTATTCAAATTTCATTAGTTATTTCTCTAATGTTTTTATCTGATTCACACATTGCATTTAGGTGTCATGTCTCCTTGGTCTCTTCCAATCTATGAGAGTTCCTCAGTCTTTCTTTGTCTTTCAGTTCCCTGTCCCTCATAACTTTGATACTTTTAAAGATGGTCAGGTTTGTTTTGTTTTTCCCTCTACTCGCTGACGGCAGATGGTCAGGTATTTTGAAGAATGTTTCTCAATATGTGTTTGACGTTTTCTCATAATCACATTTAGGTTAGGCATTTTTTGCAAGACTAGGACGGCAGTCTATGTCTTTCTCAGTGTGTCATAGTAGAAGACACATGACTGATACATCTCAATACTGATTATGTTACCCTTGAGACACATTGATATCATGTGCCCCTTGATATTATTCACTGAGAAAGGCACAACATGTTCAGACATGCTCTTCTCCTTTTTACTGGCTGAATGTTTTTGTTTAGAGTGACCCTGTAAGTTATTTGTGGTAGATGAGAAAACCTCCTTCACATTGGGTCCCTGAATGATTGTGTGGAGTAGAATCATCTCCAGCTCCACCCACTAACTTATAGTTGTGTTGGTCTGTTTATGTGTAAGAAAAACTTTTATTGTGTTTGAGACATTGTACATTTTGGTTCTTTTCACCTGCTTCAGCCTCCCAAAGTGCTGGGATTACAGGCAAGAGTCTGTAGAAGAGTCATTGGCCTACTTCATTACATTACCTAGGATTAGATTCAGTTCCCTGCTGGGGAAAGCACTTCATCCAAAAACATTTCTGTGATTTTTCTTCTTCTTTATTGATAGTTTCTAACTCTGTTTCTGTAGCACACATCTCCCATCAATATTTCTATCCAGTTCTTTTCAAACTCAAGTACTCTGAAATATTTTAACATCGCACTCCTATCTTTAATCCTACCATATTTCAAGTTGCCGTTTTTAAGAACCCCCAAATTCATCTTTTGTTTTACAGTATTTAATGAGATTTATCAACATGTTCACCAAGTATTATTTTTTACAGACATTGATTTTTGCATCCTACATACTTCAGCAGTTATTTTAAAGAGGGTCTGCAAGTGGTACATTCTGTCTTATTCTGATAAATGTTTATTTCACAATACATCTTGAATGATAGTTTTGCTCTTTGAAAGTATCTGTTTTCTAGTACCAAATTTGTAAAACTGAAAATGGATTAAATTCACCTGAAAAATACAGAGATTCTCAGATTGGATTAAAAAAACCTAAGTTTAGGCTATATGCTTTTTTAAAGAATCACACCCAAAATATAATAATCTCAAGAGGCTGGGCACAGTGGCTCTTGCCTGTAATCCCAGCACTTTGGGAGGCTGAACTGGGTGAATAGCTTGAGCTCAACAGTTCAAGACCAGCCTGGCTAACATGGTGAAACCTCGTCTCTACTAAAAATACAAAAATTAGTTGGTCATGGTGGCACTCACCTGTAATCTCAGCTAGTATGGAGGCTGAGGCATGAGAATCTCTTGAACCCGGAGGTGAAATTTGCCATGAGCCGAGATTGCGCGACTGCACTCTACCCAGGGCTACAGAGTGAGATTCTGTCTCATAGTAATAATAACAATAATGATCTCAAAAGACTGAAATTATATTAGGTGCTCAGATAATGTTACTTTGTTATAATATTGATGGGAAAAAAATTAATTCATGGCTGAGGCTAATATCTCTGTGAAATTTGCACCTTTTCCCCATGTCTGTGTAGATTTTCTCCAGGTACTCCAGTTTCTTGCTACATCCCGAAGATGTATATTTTAGGTGAGTGGGCATGTGTCAGCAATCTCAGTCAGAGTGAGTGTGGGTATATGTATGAGTGTGCACTGTAATGGGATGGTGTCATGGCCAGGGTTGCTTCCCATCTTGTATCCTGAGGTGCTGAATGGACTTTGGCCACCTGTAACCTGAACTGGAATAAGTGGGTTGGAAAATGAATGAATAAATGAATACAAATTATTATAAGATAAAATATAAAGTATTTGATGATCATACAAATGCAAAACAATAATGTTGTAAGAAAGTGCTTACAGAACCTGCCTTATTGATTACTGTTTTTTAACTATGTATTGGTAGGAAGTACTCCTGACAATTTTCACTTTGCAAACATTTCTTTCTTGATTTAACCTACCACGAGTTTGACTGCTATCACTCACTGATTCACCAAAAATTGGGCAAATAGCTTACTTATTTTTGTTGATTTTTCTTAAATGTATGTATAGCTTACATTTATATCAATATTTAACATTAGAAGTGTTTCAAGTCTTCACTTAGAAATTTGGTGATGTTTTTGTGATACAAACATGCCATAGGAACTAATTCTTGTTTATATTAATTAACCTATGGTTAAACTGGTTTTGTTACATGGCATCTCACTTGAAGTTGAAGTTTCCAAGACCCTATCAACAACGTTGAGAACTTACTGTCACAGGTTGAAAAAATGTACACCAGGAATCTGACCAAAATAAATCTGACAGTAATATTGATATTAGAAAACAACTTTTAAGTCTAATAATGATTTTTCTCTAAAGCGGTTGATTACTTCATGATAGAAGAATCACGTCACCATGATGACACAGACTGTTAGTACACATCAATATCCATTTTGTCTTCTTCCTTTTTGGCGCACAACCAAAACTGACATAGCCTTTTTATAATTTTATTGGGCCTATGTAACTGAGTTTTAGCCAGTGGAATATGTCCAAGTGACATTTGCCACTTCTAGGTCTGGCACATTAACACTTGATGTATTACATTTCAGACCCTCTTATCATTCTGCAGTGTGTTTGACGATCTGTTGTTTAAGATCTATATGCACTGGGTACTGTTGCTTGCCTTCCATTCCTACTCTTACTAATCAGATTCCTATTATAGCTATTTCTGTCCTTGATTCATTTTTTATATTAGATGTGCGTGTGTTCATGTGCATGCATGCACCCACGCATGTAGGTGTATACGGGAGAGGTGGTAGAGACAGATAGGATGTTTCTTCAGTTCATGGAATTTCATTTCAGGAGAATTCAAACATTCACGTATTGGAGAAGATGACACATTTCTTGAACGTCTTTGGCTTTGAGCTGAATGCACTAACTAGAAGGGACTTCAGATTGTCCTTCTGAGAGGAAGATAAGTATATTCTTCATATACAGGTAAGAGTGAAATGATAAAAGAATGTTCCTTCCTCCTTTTCTTCCTGGACAACAGATCAAATATTTCTCAGATCTTTTACAGTTGAATTGGAGTCACATGGACAGGTATGATCTTAAAATATAAAAAATTATTTCAAAATTACATGCTAAAATTTTATAAAAATAAATTCTAAAACTAACTCAAATGGAAGCATTTGATTTAAAATTTATCTAAAAAAGTTTGAATTTTATATGAAACAGGATAGAAGATGAAAAAGCTAAAGAAATAAAATATAAAGAAATTATGGCTGGGGACAGTGGCTCACACCTGTAATCCCAGCACTTTGGGAGGCTGAGGTGGGAGGATTGATTGAGGCTAGGGTTTGAGAACTGTTATTTGAGGCACATGGGAAGGAAAGTTTTCTTTGAGATGTTCACATTTTATAATATCCTTCAAGAGATTTACAGAGTTCTTTGAGTGAATTGTTGGTTTATTCTTAATACTGAATTTCCTATTTGAATTTATATAGAAGTTCATTTCTTACAGTGATCTCATCTCCTATTAAAATATTCTTCAAGGCAGGTTCTTGGACAGTTTCTCGATGACAGATTTTTAAAAGTATTGTTAATCTTTTTATTAACATGAGAGCATAATTGTTCCAGATCTGGAGGCCATCCTTTAAGCTTCTTGCAATAGTCTGGGAGTACAAAGAGTCTACTCGCCACTGGGTAGTGGGCCATGGACACCCCAGTCTCCACCAGAAGTCCGGGATTGCAAAATGGGACTCTGGCAGCAAATTTCAAACTGTATGCCAGACCTGGCCCTTTGCAGGTGGGCATCAATAAAAATTTAAATTACCAAAATTGACTCAAGGGTAAACCTATGTCTGAGGAGAAAGCCTTCAGAAAAATTGAATTAGTGAGAAAAACCTACCCAAAATAAATACAGCAAGTTCTAGAAAATTTTACACAGGCATTACCAACAAATGCTTCAAAGCACAGAAAAGTCTCCTTTGCACAAAATACTACAAGATATAGAAAAAGAGGAAAATTCTGTAACTTCTCTCATGAAGTTAATATATTCTAGTTACCTGAACTAGAAAAATAAGAGAAAGAAAAATTGTAGTTTAATCTTCGTTATGAGTACATGCAAGTATCATAAGATGTTGACATATTGAATCAAGCATTTTAAAAAATGCATTTTGATCAAATATGATTTATCCTAGAAATAATGTATGAGAGTTATAAAATTCCCATTAATATTAGGAACAAGCATTAATACTTATTATCTCCACCAATAATCATCATTGCTCTGGAGTTCCTAACCAATGAAATAAGAAAGAAATAACCAGTTATATAGATTAGGAAAGATCAAATATTGATTATTTGAATATTATTTTTTATAGAAAATCCAATAATTGTACAGCTGAAAAACTAGCATAGTAGAGTTAAGCAAAGTTTCTACAAACCAGAGGAAAGTACTCAAATCAATAGGTTATCTGTAGGCCAATGCTAATTACGTTGACATGGTGGCCTTAAAATTTTTACATGCAATTCATAAATCAGTTTCACTGATATTACTCTACCAGATATTGATATTCTAAAATTATAGTTATACAACTGTATTATTGTGTCAGAAATAAAATTAATAGATCAACAAAACAAAACTCAGAACAGATTCATATATTTGATAACTTGGTGTATGACAAGTGTGACATTAAAATTCAGGAGTAAAATAAGAAAGTAACTCAACAAATAGTCACATGGGAAAAAGTCGGAAAGATCTCTGCCTCACTCTATTTACAGGAATATACTTCAGATGAAAGAAACTTAAATATAAAGAGCAAAATGTTAAGACTTTTAGAAACAGGTAGGAGAATTTATGACTTCTAGTAAGGAAACCTTTCTTAAACTAGATGCAATGGCATAAACTATAAAATACATTGATCTTTTTTTATAACATTAAACGTGTTCCGTAAAAGACACCAAAATACAGTTAAAAGATAAGTTACAGTGTCTTAGTCCATTCTGACTGTATAAAAAATTACCATAGACTGACTGGCTTAAACAACATTTATTTCTCATAGTTTCCGGAGGCTGAGCAGTCCAAGTCAAAGTGAGCCCACTTTTTGTTTATAGACCACCATCTTCTCAACTGTGTCCTCACATGGAAGAAAAACAAGATGGCTCTCTGGAGTACTTTTTACAAGAGTACTAATCCTATTTATGAGGGATTCACCCTCATGATATAATCACTTTCCAATGACCTCATATCCAAATACTATCACGTTGGAAGGCAGGATGGGAGTGGGAGGGTTGGATTTCAACATAGGAATTGTTGGGGAACACAAAGATTCAGTCCATAACACACAGACTGGGAGAAAATATCTATGATGCATACATCTTACAAAATAATTCATATGTAGACTATAAAGAGCTCCTCAAACAGATAATATCAAAAGAGAACAAAAACGTAAACATAGTTCAGATGGCCATAAATGTATGGAAAAAATGTTTAACTATTTATCATGAAAATGTGAATGTGAACAACTGAGTTTACCTATAACATACAACAAACTTCCAAAATGACTAAAACTTGTATTAGCAAGTAAAACACACACACACACACACACACACACACACACACACACACAAACACACACACTTCTATAGGAGCAGGAATTTATACAACCACTGTGGCAGTCACTATTGGTTGCCCATAACATATCTATCCACCTTTCTTCCTAAAGAGCAGAAGCACAATTTTGTAAGTATGTGATTTCTGGGTTCTCTATGTCTATGCATCTATTTTTATGCAATAACATGCCATGTAGTTACTATAGCTTTGTTGAATATTTTGAAGTCAGGTAGTCTGCTCCTGCCAGCTTTGTTTTTGTTTTTTTTGTTGTTGTTGTTTTTGTTTTGTTTTGTTTTTGTTTTTGCTTAGGGTTGCTTTGGCTGTTTGGATTTTAGGGTTGTTTTTTCTATTTTTGTGAAGAATGTCATTGGTATTTTGATAGGGGTTACATTGAATATGTAGATTACTTTGGATGGCATGGTCATTTAAAAAATATTCTTGCAATCCATAAATATAGGATGACTTTTCATTTTTTTATGTCCTCTTAATTTTTTTCATCAGTGTTTTGTAGTTTTCATTTTAGAGATATTTCACTCCCTTTGTTAAATTTATTCCTAGACTTTTTTGGGTAGGTATTATTATAAATGGAAATGCTATTGATTTTTGTATGCTGATTTTGTATCTTGAAGCTTTACTGAATTTGTTTATCAGCTCTAAGAGTTTTTTGGTAATCTTCAGCATTATCTATATATAAGATCATGTCATCTGCAAATAGAGATAGTTTGACTTCTTCCTTTCCAATCTGAATGGCTTTTATTTCTTTCTCTTGCCTGACTGATCTAATAGGACTTCCAATACTATGTTGAATAAGAGTAGTGAAAGTGGGCATCCTTGTCTTATTCCAGTTTTTAGAGGAAAAGCTTCCAACTTTTTCCCATTCAGTATGTTAGCTATGGGTTTGTCATATATGGCTTTTATTGTGTTGAGGTGCTTTCCTTCTATGCCTAATTTGTTGGAAGTTTTTATCATTAAGTGATACTGAATATTATGAACTGCTTTTCTGCATCTATTGAAATGATCATGGTTTTTTATTCTTCATTCTGTTGATGTGATGTATCTCGATTATTGACTTTCATGTTTTGAACCATCCTTGCATCCTTGGGACAAATCTCACTGAACTTAAAGCCAGGATCAGTGGCACATGCCTGAACATGCAGTATGTGTAGTTGCAACAAACCCCCAATCCTGAGGTGGGAGGATTGCTTGAGCCCAGGAGTTTGAGACCAACTTAGGGAACATAGTAAGAGACCAACTTGGGGAACATAGTAAGACCCCATCTCAAAAAAAAAATGACAATAAAAATCCAACTTGATGATGTATAATCTTTTTGATATGTTGGTAGATTCAGTTTTCTAATATATTGTTGAGATTTTTTGCATCTATGTTCATCAGGGATATTAGCCTGTAGTTTTCTTTTTTTGTTGTATTTTTGTGTAGAATTAAAAAAAGATCTACATACCATACCTTCTAATTGGAGATTGTGGTTGAAATGTGATCCTTTTATATACAATTATTTCAAAGTAGACATTGAAGTTTTTAATACACTTGGTTATAACTGGCATTTAAATTATAACCTCAAGCAACAGTATTTACTTAAACTGTGATTTTTAACTATTAGCCAATATGTAACCATTAGAATTTTGGCTGTTTCCTGAAATAAACTTCCCCAAATATCTGTGAAATTATGAATTAAAGATATATTAATTCTACTGTTTTAAAAATATATTTTATACATAAGGAAATTAAAATTTGTGCAATAACGGTCCTACTTTTTGTAAAATAGAAAACTTCAGTTTAAATGTTAAAATGGAAATGATTTAGGCTGGAGATAACTCGTATCTGTTGCAGGAAGTATAATTTTTAAATTTTATCTCAATGGGTTTTGGGGAAACAGGTGGTGTTTGGTTACATGAACGAGTTCTGTAGTGGTGATTTCTGAGATTTTGGAGCACCCATCACCTGAGCAGTGTACACTGTAACCAATGTGTAGTCTCCTCATTCCCCTCCCACCCTTTCCCCTGAGTCCCCAAGTCCCATTGTATCATTCTTATGCCTTTGCATAGAGGAAGTATAATTTAAATAGATCTCTGATAAAAACATGTATAGTGCTAAATATTTTGAATTAAAGTTTATGATTAATAGCTATACTTAAAAGATAAAATTAGTGGTAGATGATACCCAGGTCATTTGACAGAACAATTTATTTCAAAATGAACAATTTATACCTAAATGCTGAATAAGAAGTTAACACATACTGTGAGAGAAGGGTCTTTACTTCAAAAAGCTTTGCACTATATCTTCCTAAGAGGTGATTAAAATTAGTTCTCTAAATTTATAAACATTATTTTCCATATCTATTGGGCTATAACTATCTCCTTCATGTAGAACACTGATGTCTCATGACTTCACCACTACCATGGAGGGAATTGTTGCCATATAGGCACTGAGTGTAAAGCTTCTAGAACATTTGTCTCCAAAATGGGGATGTATACTCCCAAGAAGGCATGCAAGTCAATTCTAAATATAGCTAGGTAGAGGGACAGAGATATTAAGCTTTATTTGTGTTTAATATATTAATTGATACTGACAAAATCAGATTTGTCTGATGGTGCCATTTTATATACAATATGTAAGGTATGACTAAGAAATGAATCCCACACAGGATTTACACTGGAAGATTTTACACTGGCACATTTAGGTAAAATTATCTTACCACATATTGCAATTAAATGTGCTTGGTTAAATGGATCAGATGATTATAGTACGTCCTCACTAACATCGTCAGTAGGTTCTTAGAAACTGACTTGAACCAAAACAGTGTACAACAAAACCAATTTTACTGTAGGATAATTAATATAAACCAAAGTTAAGTTTCTACAGCATATTTCTGGTCACAAAACCCACCAAACTTCTAAATAAAGACCCAAACACTTCTAATAATAAACATTGAAGTAAATGTGAGCTACACATACATTTGAAGGTTAATAAAAACAAGTAAGATAATTATTTACCTGCTTATTCCAATTCAGGGTTCCCGGTAGCTGGAGCCTTTCCTGGCAGCTCAGGGCTCAAGGCAGGAAACAGCCCTGGAGAGGACACCATCCCATCGCAGAGTACATTCACATCCACGCTCACTCAGACCGGGACAATTTAGATGTGCCTGTTAACCTAATGTGCACATCACTGGGATGTGGGAAGAAACCAGAGTACCCAGAGAAAACCCACACAGGCATGAGGAGAACATGCAGGCAGACTCTACACAGATAGTGACCCCAGCCAAGAATACATTTTTTTTTTCTCATCAACATTGTAACAAAATGACATTGAATCATATACCAGGAGGACCTGCTGTGTATCTCCTGTGTTACCTGAAATACTTTGTAATTTGAGGAGGTGTTACCATAAGCATATTTTATACAATAAAGGGTTCATTCTTTACCTCAGGAAAAAGTATTTCTATTATATTGGGTTTAGAGACTGAGGGGAAGAATTATATGTTACATCCTCATCTAGTAATGCAATTCTTAGGCCCAGGATGAAGCAAAACAAAAACGTGGCAAGAAATGAGAGAGCCAACACAAAGCTGCATTAACTAGAATGCCACTGCTAGTGTCAAATGCCATGGCTCAGTCTCATGGGGCCATCTTCTTAGAGGCTTTATAAATGACTTCATCTTCCCAGGAGAGTTCCTTGGGAGGAGAAATGGGAAAGTAATAATATTCTGGCCTTCTTCTCTTGGCCAAAGCTTGTGATGATTAATTTTATATGTCAACTTAACGGGGATACTGGATGTCCAGATATCTGGTAAAACATTATTAGAGGTGTCTGTAAAGTTATTTCTAGAAGAGATTAGCATTTAAATCAGTGGATCAAGTAAAGTAGATTGTTCTCCCCAATGTGGATGGGCATCATGCAGTCTGTTGAGGGCCTGAATAGAACAAAAAGGTAGAGGAAGGTTGAATTTGCTCTCTGTGTGACTGCTTGAGCTGAGGCATCAAGCTTCTCCCTGGGTGCTCCTAGTTCTCAGGTCTTCAGACCTACACTGAAATTGGCACCATCAGCTTTCCAGCTCTCAGGCCTTAGAACTACATTTCTGGCTGTAATACATGGGAAAAACAAACCCAAATGTTTTTCCTACTCTCTACTCACACACTCAATACACTTCAGATGCCAGATGTGTGAGGTTATCTCTCCACACACCAAGCAAGCACTCCTCCAGCAGACACAAGCTGGGTGTCCTGTAGTTCAATTCAATCCTAACACTGTCTACCTGGAGATAACATCAGATCCCACAGGTTGAGTGCTCAGTCCGCCAAGAGTATCCTCCACTTCAGATGCCAACTGTAGGTTATGGCCAGGTTGTGGCCTGTGCTTCTGACAGACCAGCCATAAATCGGGGTTCCCATGACCCCCCTTCTCAGTTCTATTAATTTACTAGAGGTTCTCACATAACTCAGGGAGATGCTTACATTTGCCCACTTATTATGAAGGACATTATAAAAAATACAGATGAACAGCCAGATGGAAAAGTGCATAGGTTAAGGTATGGAAGAAGGGACATGGAGCTTTCATGCTCTCACTGGCACATTACTTTCCAGAAACTTTCACATGTTCAGCTATCCAGAAGGTGTTCCAAACCCTGTCTTTTTTGAGTTTTTATGGTGGTTTCGTTGCATAGGCATGATTGATTATATCACTGGCCATTGTTGATGGCCAGCTCAATCTTCAGCCCCTCTCCCTTCTCCATAGGTTAGGGCTGAAAGTCTCAACCCTAGCAGCTTCCATCCTGAAGATATCTAGGGGTCCACACCTACTCGTTATCTCATTAACACACAAAAGATAATCCATCATTTCTGAAATTCTAAGGGTTTTAGTATCTGTATGCCAGGAAACAGGGAAGAAGACCAGATATATATTTCACAATACCACAATGGCTTTCCTGGGTCTCCAGGTAAATAACAGAACATAAGACATCTTAGCATAATCTCATGAGCTAATTTCTTACTAATTTCTTATAATACATCTCTCTTTATGTGTACACACACACACACACACCCCATTATAGGTTGGTGCAAAAGTAATTACTTTTAATGGCAAAACCCGCAATTACTTTTGCACCAACCTAATAGTCTTGTTTCTCTGGAAAATCCTAACTAATACAAAGTTTCACCCCATGCAACTTTGATTCTCCCACATTTTGGACTTGTACATATGTGACTGCCAAAGAATCATGTGGCATCTTATGCCTTGGCATCAAAAGAGAATCCCAGGATGGGAGGATGGGTGCTGGTAGTTTGTACCTTGTGAAGTCACACAGGTCACACATACCTGTATGTTGCTGCAATGGCTGCTGGAATAAGTACACAGAGTTCCCAAAGACTAGTGAGGCCAGGATGTGTGAGTCATTTTCCATCACACACAAAAAACCCAATTGTTCTAAGTATGTATTTTACCAAGCAGCTTTATAGAAAGAAACACAAACAAACCAACAACAACAACAACAAAACACAAAAACCTTGGCCAGGCATGGTGGCTTACAATTGTAATCCCAGCATTTTGGGAGATTCAGGCAGGTGGATCCTTTGAGCTTGGGAGTTTGAGACCAGCCCGGGCAATGTGGCAAAACTCCATCTCTACCAAAAATATAAAAACTAACCGGGTGTGGTAGTGCATGCCTGTAGTCCCAGCTACTTAGGAAACTGAGGTGGGAGGATTGCCTGAGCCCAAGAGGTAGAGGTTGCAATGAGCTGAAATTGTATCACTGCACTCCAGCCTGGGCAACAGAGCCAGATCCTGTCTCAAACAACAAAAACACTCCTTATATTTAATCTCTTACAGATGAAAAAAAATAGTATTTTAGCAATTATTAAAAAGTATCTTGTTTTTGAAAGAAATTTGTGTTATGAAAAGGGCATTTTGAATATAAACTGAAATATTTTCAATTTTTAAGTGATACAGCTAAAAATTATTACAGCTCTTATAAAATTCCCTTATCTGCATGCCTAAAAAATTTTTCTAATTTATTCTAAATCTTTCACATAAAGAATTCAGTGAGTTTTAAATTCATTTATTACATAAGAATATTATAACTTTTTATTGGTTTATAGAAAAGTTTAGTGACATCAGGATAAATTGATATTTATTATATAAAAGTTATAAAAACTTTTGTATAGTTGGTAAATAGGATTGAAAAATGAGTATCGGAATTTGGTAAACACAGCCAGTGATATATTTCAGTTGGACACAAATATTTTTGTGAGGTTTCTTTTTCAGTTAGGAAAATCATTAAAATCGTATACTGATATAAAGTAAACATAGTACCAGACTTTCAAATCACTTGATTCCAAAGTTTAAATCAATATTTTTAAAAATAATTTTCAATTATAAAATTATTAATAATTTTCTAGTGAGAGTAAAGATGTTTATATTATTAATAAATAAAATGAAATATGAGGCTTAGTTTATTTGAAGTATATATTTAATCCTATAAAATTTATTTTGTAATAACTGTATCTCCAGAGTAGCATATTTGTGATTTATAAATATTATATGTTCAGAATCCTTGATAGATAAGAGCATGTGATTAAGAAATGAAAACACTTACTGTAGAGTTTTTCAGTTACATATATATGTAACTATGAATATATATGATATATGTAATATAAATAAATGTGTAATATATAAATATATATTTTACACATATATATATATGAACTATGCTACATAGTTTTTAGGACAATATCCTTCCAATCTCAGCTGATCAAGTACTCTGTGTTTTCCTATCCAGTTTTACTACCCGTGACTTCTCCTTGGCGGTAATTCCTATCTACCTTCCTAATCATTTCTCTTCATTCACTTAATACTTCAACTACTGTCTCACTGCCTTCCCGTATATCTTCATTCCTGTCATTGTTCTTAGTGATTCTAAGAACCATGTAGATGAAACACTCTGAGCTTTAGCTTCTCTATTCCTTGACCTCTCCTGTTTTTTTTTTTTGAGACGGAGTCTCACTCTGTCGCCCAGGCTGTAGTGCAGTGGCGCGATCTTGGCTCACTGCAACCTCTGCCTCCCAGGTTCACGCCATTCTCCTGCCTCAATCTCCCGAGTAGCTAGGACTACAGGCGCCCACCACCACGCCTGGCATTTATTTATTTATTTTTTGTCTTTTTAGTAGAGACAGGGTTTCACCGTGTTAGACAGGATGGTCTCGATCTCCTGACCTCGTGATCCACCCTACTCGGCCTCCCAAGGTGCTGGGATTACAGGCATCAGCCACCGCGCCCGGCCGACCTCTCCTCTTTCACTGTTTTCCTCTACCCCACCTTTGCCACCTATGATAAAACCACTAGAACTTATCACCACTAATGAAACCACCTCCTAATTCTCTATTTGAAGCATCCTACTTTATGACCATCACCTCCTGTTCTTCTAATTCACTTACCTGAGACTTCCATTGCTGCATTTCTTTAGCCCTATTGTAATCTCCAAACTACTGTTTTCCTTGTTTGAACTTCAGTAGCTGAACATTGGTGGAAAATACTAGGGTGACTGATAACACTTGAAATTCGTCACAAAATCTTCAACTAGCCATTCAATACTGCCTACCATTCTTGTATGTTTTTCTAGCAAATTTGCTTTGACTTTCTCAGATGACGGTTGAAAACCTGCACTTCACCCTTCACACACCTTCCATGCTTAACTGAGAAAATAGAAGGTATCTGCTGGGCACAGTGGCTAAAGCCTGTGATCCTAGCACTTTGGGAGGCTAAGGTGGGAAGATCGCTTGAGCCTAGGAATTCCAGACCTGCCTAGTCAACATAGCATCATCCTGTCTCTATTAGAAAAATAAAATTAGCCAGGCATGGTGAAGCATGCCTGTAGTTCCAGCTACACTGGAGGCTGAGGCAGGAGGATTCCCTGAACCCAGGAGTTCAAATGACTAGGTTTGTGAAGGCTGCAGTGAGGCAGTGAGCCATGACTGTACCACTGCACTTCAGCCTGTGCAACAAAGTGATACCTTGTCTCAAAAAAAAAAAAAAAAGAAAGAAAGAAAAGAAAAGGGAAAAGAAAAGAAAATAGAAAGCATTGAAGGTAAATTTCCTCACCTTCACACATGAAATCTAACCAAACAGAAACTTTGCCCTCTTGTTACAGTGAAGGAAATATCCCTGCCATTATCAAATGCAAATCTTCCTACTCTTCTCTGGATTTAATCCCCTCTTGCTTTCTCTTGGACTAGGAGTATTTGCTCCTCTGCTCCTCTATCTAGCAGCATCACTCTCACCCTGTCTGGTAGATCATACCTATTAACATATCTGACATGCCCCATGTTAAAAAAAAAAAAAAGTAAACACACTTCTGCTGATTACATCTTATTTTCTGGATACTGCCCTATTACTTTTAATTCTTCTATTTAACATCTTAAGCATGTTATCAATGCTCATTATCACCTTTTTCTTTTTTCCAATTAATTATTCACCCCATTCTAATCTAGCTTCTGTTTCCACCTCTGCAGTGAAACTGCCTTTGTCAAGGTCTCCCACAGTATCTGCATTGCCAAACCCAACTCCTCTCTTCTTACCTCATTTGATGCCTTGGTAGCATTAGACCCAGCAAAACACTTTCCTTAAAGCCTTTCTTTCCTTGGTTCTGTGACATCATCCTCCTGGTTTTCCTCTTACCTCACTGTTACTCCTTCTCTCTTTGCCAAGGCTCAGAGCTAGTCTCTTTTCAGTTCTATCAGAGCTTTCTCCCTAAGTGGCCTTATTTAGTCTCATAGATTTAAGTAACTTGTACTGTATATTCTCACGGTTTTCAAAATTAATTTCTAGCCCAATGGCCCAAACTGAGCTTTTGATTTTCTTCACAAACCTAGTCATTTGCAACTCTCTCTCATCTCAGTATATGGCACCATTTTTCATCCATTTTCTAAAGTAACACTCAGGTATCAACTTTAATTTTTCTCTTTCTGCAATTCCCTACATCCAATCCATCATCTAGTTCATTTGTTTCTACCACCAAAAAATATCTCAGGTTTTACCTCTATCTACATACCACCATTCGAAATTAAGTCACCACAATCTCTTTCTCTACTATGTGAAAGAGATTTCTTTGCTTCTTCTCTTGCCCTTCTCCAAAAAAAAAAAAAAAAAAAAAAAAAAAAAAAAAAAAAAAAAATTTGTCTTCACATAGCAATCAGTAATCACTTAGAAACACAAATCAGGCATCATTTTTTTCTTAGATTAATTCAGTGGTTTCTCATTGTCCTTAGAATATGTCCATTCTTCTTACAATGGCCTGTCTGGATGATGTGGCTCCTGTATACCTATACAACGTTACCTTCTACCTTTTATATTCTCCCTTAATGATTTTATGGCGATCCAATTGGCCTCTCTTCTGTTTTTCAAATTCCCAAGGTGCTTTCTGATGCCAAGGCATTTGCACTTCCTGTTCTCTTTGCCTACAAAGCTCTTACCTCAGCATTTTTGCATAGCTAGCTCATTTTCATCCTTCAGGTCTCAGCCTAAATGCTGTCTCCTCAGAGTTCTTAATTGACTGCTAAAGACACACCTGCACTGAATATAATTATTCTTTATTTCATCTTCCTTCTTTCGTCTTCCTTCATACCACTTCTCATGATCTATATTTGCCTTTTCTATTATTTCTTGTTTGTGACATGCCAAAAATGTAAGTTCTGTGCAGGTAGAGATTATATCATGTTCATTATCCTCACCTTGGGATCTAGTACAATGTCTGGCACAAGATAAATTTTCAATAATATTTATGAACAAACAAAAGAAGGCTTCTTTTTCCTTGTCTTACTTTATGCTCTCACTATTCACATTTTTTCAGTTTACCCTCTGGTAACCATCTGTATTAGGCAGTCAGGATGCAAAAACAAAATACTGCAGGCTGGGTGGCTTAAACAACATAAATTAATTTTCTCCCAGTCTGGAGGCTGGAAAGTCCAAGATCAAGTTTCTGGCCAGTTTGGTGTCTGGTGAGGTCTCCCTTCCTAGCTACAGTCTCCATATACCCTCACGACCTTTTTTCTTGGTGTGTGCACCTTGCAGTGAGGGAAGGGGGAGTTTCTGGTATCTCTTCTTATGAAGACACTAATCTTAGAAGATTGCGACTCCATACTCCTGACCTCATCTAACTTGAATTACTTCCTTAGAGGCCCCATCTCCAGATACAGCCATACTGGGAATGAAGACCTCAGCATATGAATTTTTGGGGGACGCATCATCTTTTCATTGCTGATTTCTCTCACACTGAGAAAGTGTGCATCGGGGGGCCTCTGTCTACTGAACTCTTAGCTAGTTCTTATTTAAGCCCGTTCACGGTTTTTTGTTATTTTTATATAGATATATGCCTTGGTTTGCATTTTAGTACACATTTCCTTTCCCTACTCCATACAGAGCTCTTTAAGTAGTGGTTCCATACATATTTACTGATTGACTAAATCTACATCCACATTTCCATTTACAAACATTCACCCAACATCCAATTCTTTATCACTGACTGCTGATTATGTTTATACTTGGATTATCCACTTTTGTCTCAAATGTGTTATGTCCTAAACTTATTTGCTCAGCCACCAGCAAGCTTTCTCTTTGTCACTGCATTACATTCTCCTGACAATAGGGGCCTAAAACTTTGGCATAATCTATGACTCATTCGTTAGCTTTCATCTACTTTATCTAATTAATTGCTAACCCAGTTGTTATTTCCTTTAAAATCTTGCCTAAAATGTTTCTTCCTCTAAAATCTCTCTGTCATTTCAAAAATAAATGTTTTTATTTAAGAGATTTACATTTATAGAAAATTGCAAAGAGAATAAAGAATTCTCTTTTATCCTTCATGCAGTTTATCCTATTATTAGCATCTTAACATTAGTATGGTATATCTGGCAGTACAAATCGAACAACACTGATGCATTATTATCAGCTAAAGTTCATCCTATATTCATTCCTCCTTGGTTTTTACCTAAAGTCTTTTCTATTTCATAATCTTACCCAGGATATTACATTGCATTTTGTTGTAATGTCTTCTTAAGCTTCTTTTGGCTGTGATAGTTTCCCAGATTTTCTTTGTTATATATGACCTTTAGAGTTTTAAGGAGTACTATTTAGATATTTTTTAGAATGTCTCTCTGTGGGTTTATTTGTAGTTTTTCTTATGACTATATTGGGATTATAAATTTTGGGGAGAAAGACTACAGAGGTAAAGTGCCATTCTCATCATATCATATCAGGAGTGCATGCTGTCAACATGGTTATTGTTGCTAATGTTAGCCTTGATCACCTGGCTGAGGTGGTGTTTGTTAGCTTTTCCATTGTAAAGTTATTTTCTTTCTCCTTTTCTGTACTGTATTCTTTGGAAGGAAGCTATTATATGCAGCCCACACTTAAGAAGTGGGTAGTTATGCTCCCCTCTGAGAACAGAGTTTCTTTAGGAATTACTTGAATTTCTACATAGAAATTGGTCTATTCTTGCCTATTTATTCAATTATTTATTTATATCAGTGTGAACTCAGGGATATTTATATTATACTTTGGGTTATAATACAATGCTGTTATTTACATTATTCCTCAAATTGTTCCAGCTTTAGCCATTGGAAGCTCTTTCACTCAGCTCCTATGTCCCTTTGGCATACCCCATTGATATATATATATTTTTTCTTTTAAACATTTCCTTACATTCTGGTACTATAAGAGGCTCTAGGGTCATCTTGTATATTTCCTGCCTGTATTGGTTTCCCATTGTTATTGTAACAAGTTACCATAAACTTAGTAGCTTAAAACAACACAAATTCATTATCTTGTAATTCTGATGGTAAGAATTCCAAAATGGGTCTCATCAGGCTAAAATTGAGGTGTATGAAGAGCTGCATTCTTTCTGGAGGCTCAAAGGGAAATTTTGTTTTTTACTTTTTCCATCTTCTGGAGCCTTCTAACATCCTTGGATCATGGTCTCATTCCTCCATTCTCTTATCTTTTTTTTTTTTTTTTCCCCAGAGTCTTGCTCTGTCACCCAGGCCGGAGTGCAGTGGTACAACCTTGGCTCACTGCAGCCTTGACTTCTGGGCTCAGACTATCCTCCCACCTCAGCCTCTCAGCCTCCCGAGTAGCTGGGACTACAGGCACATGCCACCATGTCTGGCTATTTTTTGTTTGTTTGTTTGTTTGTTTTTTGTCTCACTATGTTGCCCAGATTGATCTTGAACTCCTGGGCTCAAGCAATCCTCCAACCTTGGCTTCCCAAAGTGCTGGGATTACAGGTGTGAGCCACCTCATATGGCCTCCATTCTTCCATTTTCAAAGCCAGCAATATCAAGTTGATTCCTTCTCATGCTGTCATCTCTCTGGTTCCCCTCTTCTGCCTCCCTCTTCCATACTTAAGGACTCTTGTGATTACACTGGCCCACCTAACAAAATCCACAATAATTTCCCTATATTAGAGTCAGCCAATTATCAACTTAAAATCCATCTGCTAGAGCTTGGTGTGTTGACTCACACCTGTAATCCCAACACTTTGGGAGGCCAAGGCAGGAGGATTACATGAAGCCAGGAATTTGAGACAAGCCTGAGGATCAAGGTGAGACCCGTTCTCTAAAGAAATAAATAATAATAATCCATCTGCTATCTTAATTCCTCTTAACCATTTAATGTGACATATACAGAGTTTATGGGAATTAGAATATGGACCTCTTGATGGGGAAGGACATTTTTCTACTATATTGCCACAGTTTTGACTCAATTATTTCTCCAAGGATTTCTGTTTCCTTTTACTGGAGAATTTTATCAGCAATCAAGATTTGAGCACTGGGTGTGCCCACTGCTGTTGGGGTATAGTTTCTTTTAGGCCCTCTCAACTGAAAAAGCAAGGAAATACATGTATGTATACTAAACCAAGGATACATATAGAAATCCCTATTTCTACATGTATCCATTTGTATTTATATTAAGCTACATATGAGTTCATATTGATATCTTCACCTCTAATATAATGTCTGTCATTTTAAAAAAATGTAGGCTGGGTGCAGTGGATCATGCCTATAATCCCAGGACTTTGGGAGCCTGAGGAAGGCGAATCACCTGAGCTCAGGAGTTCGACACCAGCCTGGCCAACATGGTGAAACCCTGTCTCTACTAAAAATACAAAAAATTAACCAAGCGTGGTGGTGTGCGCCTATAATCCCAGCTACTTGGGAGACTGAGGCAGGAGAATCATGTGAACCTGTGAGGTGGAGGTTGCAGTGAGCTGAGATCGTGCTGCTGCACTCTAGCCTAGGTGACAAAGTGAGACTCTATCTCAAAAAAAAAAAAAAAAAAGCCCTGGGCACTGTGAGCATAAGTTACCCCCAAAGCATCCTAAGTAGTCACGTTAGTTCATTCCTTTATTTGTTGTACATGGCACCGAAAGATCAATTTTTCTTAAAGACTGCTTTTTTTAAAAAAAATCAGGTAACCATGTTTAAAAACACTCAACAGTATTCTATTCAATAACTATTTGTCCATAGTTTAGGCAAAAATCTTTGCCTTATAAAGCTTTCTATAATCAGTGTCCACACTAAGCATCCACCTTTACTTCCTAGAATTTCCTAGGCTAGCCACTGACTTCTCATAGCTCCTCATGGCTTCTCATGTTAAATAAGTTAGCTTTATGGTCCTTCAAAAATGCACCATTTTAGGTTTTACATGGTATCTTTGCTTTTGTAAATATTGTCTTCACTAATGCTTCATTTGTGTTCAATTCCACTTACCATTGAAAATCCACTTATTCCAACTACCATTAATGTGTTCCAGCCAACATTTTCTCTCTTTTAGAAACTATAGTACTCGAATAAAGAATAAAGAATCTATATCTTATACTTAAAAATTTAATAATCATTGTAAGGAGTGTTCAGTGTTCAGTATATATCATTGAACAAGTTAACTTATTTAACTATTTCTTAATTTTCCCAACTTTGTAGGTCTTCCAAACAGAAGCCTAACTATTCTTGTCCCTCTTTTTTTTTTTTTTTTTTGCCTACATTATAAAGGTAAGAAATTTATCTTTCCTTTACAATATCTTCAATTTGTTTTTTAAACCCCTCAAGACCAGCTGTTTTCCAATGTTAGAGTACAAAAGATTCACCTGGGAAATTGACAAGAAAGCACATTCCTTGATCTTATATTCAGAGACTTTGATTTGGTGCATATTTTTAGTTTCTTATTGATATTTTCATGAATTACCACAAACTTAGTGGCTTAAATAACACAAATTTATTACCTCACATTTCTGTAGTTAGAAGGTTGAACGGGTCTCACTGGGTTAAAATCACGGTGTCAGGAAGGCTGTGTTCCTTTCCGGAGGCTCTAGAGGAGAATGACTTTTCTTGCTTCCAGAGGGCACCCACATTCTTCGGCTCATGGGTCTCATTCTCCTTGAAAGCCATCACATGGCAGCTCTGTGCCTTTCTTCTGCAGCTGCATTTTTCTCTCACTGGTTCTCGTCGTCTGCCTCCTATTCTACTTTAAGGACGCTTCTGATTACATTAGATCCATCTGGATAACCTAGGTGAATCTCCTTAATTTATTTAGTTATTTTTTGTAGAGGGGTCTCACAATGTTGCCCAGGCTGGTCTCTAACTCCTAGGCTCCAGCAATCTTCCCGTCTCGGCCTCCCAAAATGTTGGGATTACAGGTGTGAGCCACTGTGCCCAGCTTTAATCTCCGTATTTTAAGACCAGCTGATTAGCAACCTTTATCCCATCCGCAACTTTAATTCTCATTTGCCAGGTAACACAACATAGGTTGTGGTTTTGGGGATTAGGATATGGACATATTTGAGGGCCATTATTCTATTACAGTAGGACTGGGGTGGTGGAGCCCGGGAAATTACCCTTTTAACAGCCATTCCAGCTGATTCTAATGAAAACAATCAGGACAACACATTTTGAGAAACACTCCTTTGGTTATTTATGCATATAAGCTATATTTATTCAACTTTGGAATTCAAACAAACACAGAGGTGGTTTAAGACTTGATTTAAACAGAAGATTTAATACAAACAGAAAAGTAAAATCAGACTCTGATAAACACGGTTATCTAGAAAGAGCTGTTTACACAGGAAGAAGAGGCATGGGCAGATTGATCTTTTGGTGTTTTATTCTGAGATGTTGCAGAGAGGTAACATAGTTTTACAATGTAAAGAAACATTTTACAGCCTGAATATCAAATATTAGGAAAGACAACTATAACTGAAGTTATGAAATGAAATTTTACTTGGTTTTAAGAGTATACTTGGCTGAAGGTTCTTTATTGCTTGGTCCATTTTACACACACACATACTATATATATAGTGTATATACATATAGTGTATATATGTGTGTGTATATATGTGTGTGTATATAATATTCAAACGACATCCTCATCCTAAAACACTCTTTTCTTTTTTCTTTCTTTTTTTTTTTTTTTAAAGGCGTCTCGCCCTGTCCTAGGCTGTAGTACAGTGGCATGATCTTGGTTCACCGCAACCTCTGCCCCACGGGTTCAAGCTATTCTCCTGCCTCAGCCTCCTGAGCGGCTGGGATTACAGGTGCCTGCTAATACACCTGGCTAATTTTTGTATTTTTAGTAGAGACGGGGTTTCACCATGTTGGCCAGGCTGGTCTCAAACTCTTGACCTAGTGATCCACCCGCCTCAGCCTCCCAAAGTTCTGGGATTACAGGCTTGAGCCACCCTGCCTGGCCTAAAGCACTTTTTTCTATCTCTCCAAACCAGCAACTAAGCTGAACTATGCTAGGAATAGTCTATAGTTCCTTTATATCTTATTGAAAAGATTCAGTTTGCTGAGATTTATATTATATATGAGGAAATTCAGCTATTTAATTAAGTGCTTTAGTCTAGCTTAATAGTATTTTGAAACATCATCTACTTTTGCATAGTCTTTTTATTGGTTTATTGCTCATAAATAATATTTTCTCAAAACTCAAGAAAAATTACTTTAAAAAATCTGGATGCTGGGCACTGTGGTTCACGCCTGTAATACCAGCACTTTTGGGAGGCCGAGGCGGGAGGAGGTAAGGAGTTTGAGACCAGCCTGGCCAACATGGTGAAACCTCATCTCTACTAAAAATACAAAAACTAGTTGGGCGTGATGGCGGACACCTGTAATCTCAGCTACAGGGAGACTGAGGCAGGAGAATCGCTTGAACCCGGGAGGTAGAGGTTTCAGTGAGTGCAGAGATCACACCACTGCACTCTAGCCTGGGCAATAGAGCAAGACTGTGTCTCAGAAAAACAAAAATAAAAAACATAAATTAGCTGGGCATTGTCGTGGGCACCTGTAATCCCAGGTATTCGGGAGGCTGAGGCAGGAGAATCGCTTGAACCCGGGAGGTGGAGGTTGCAGTGAGCCGAGATTGTGCCACTGCACTCCAACCTGGGTGACAGGGCAAGACTCCGTCTCAAAAAAAAAAAAAAAAAAAAAAAAATTAAAAAATAGGTTTCATCAGTTTAGTTCCCCGTTCTTTAAATCATAAAATATTTAAACCTAATTATATGCTTTATTTTTTAAAAGTACTTTTTAGAGCTCAAGTTTAGCAGATCTATTTACAATATTATTGTGTGAGAATAGAGAAGAAAGAACTTTAGAGAATGATTAAAATTTTAATGAATGAACACATGAATTAAACCAATATTTAGTCAAATCCAACTAACCTGAAATGTTAACTCAGTTGAACTCTCATAACAATTTATGAGTAAAGTATAATTATCCCTTGTTTCTTAGAGAGGAAACATGCTATGTTGAGTGATTTCACCCAGCCTTCATAGCTGTTAAGCAGTGAAGTTAAGTAACTATTCAAACTTGAGTCTCTGACTCCAAAGTAAATGCTCTTCATAGTATAATAAGGCTTCCATATGCTTAACTCACTAGGCTTATTATTATTATTATTATTATTATTATTGGTAGGGAGACACTCACTAACCCACAAGGGTAGAAGGGAGGCATGAGGTGGGGAAAGTTTGGCCAGTGTTGGCCCTGGAGGTAGAAGGCCATGTCTTCTGGGGTTGGCTTGATTACATGTTGAACCAAAGAGCTGATTTCTGGAATTTAGTAATCAGTCAAGAGTTACTATTAGAGTGTGTCTTTGTTTTGTGTTACTATAACATAATACTGAAAATGATAATTTACAAAGAATAGAGATTTATTTCTCGCTGTTCTGGAGGCTAGGAAGTTCATGATTAAGGCACTGGTATCTTTCTGTATCTTAACATGGTAGAAGGCTTAAGGGTGTAAGAAGGATGAATTTCCTCCATCAAACCCCTTTATAATGGCATTCATCCATTCATAATGGTGAAGCCCTTATGACATAAATACTTCCCCTAAAGCGCCACCTCCTAATACTGCTAGATTGGGGATTAAGTTTCCAACATGAATTTAGGGGAACATATTCAGACCATAGCAAGGTGTCTAGTCCATAATTTCAAATAATTCAGTATCCTTCAAGTCACTGGAATAAGATGTCCTCTATATGTAGTAATTATTTTTCCATATGAAATAATTTTGGGTAATCAGATATTTCAGTTGTTGAGATATATTTTTATTCTATCTCATCATTGGACAACTTGCACTACTCTCAGCTGTACAACATGGAGCCAAGCAGAGGCCAGACCCTAAGAGCATAGAGTGTGAATATTTGTCTATACCAGATCATAGCCTGGTCAGTAATCATCACCCCACCACAGTGAGACCCCTGGACAAGGGCCACTAATGCTAGATGCTTTGAAAGACAAAAATCAATTAATGTAAGATCAAACTCCTAACAGGAGATAGAGATAATCACAAGTCAGATGGCTTTGATTCCTAAATTCTTCTCGGGTTGTAATTAAAAGACTTTTAAATTAGCACTAAATCATTCAAATCAAGTAATTAATTTTTTTTAGACTTGAAATTCAATCAGTGTTTCCTATGAAATTTAAAATTAAAAACATTTTAAAATAGAAATTTAAATATAACTAACAGTAAAATGTTGTATGACTCAGTTTACTACCACATGTTATACCACTGAGCAGTGTTTCCAGAAATGTATCACCACTGGTAATACCTGAGATAACATTAGGAAGCATGAGACATGATTTCTTGTCCATGGATATGGCATTAATTAGCATTAAATCACATAATGACAAAGTTATTTCCTCCTAAGCAACATTTAATCTTTGTGATTATCTCAAGGAGGATGTCTCAGTTTGGTGTTGTCTCTAAATTTCTCTAATTTTTCATTTTGCCAAGGTAGAGCAGACCCCTGTAAAAAGTTTTCATCAGGTAATATACTAGCTAGAATATACTACCATGTTTTATTATTTTTACTCCGTCATGTTTATATTTACTGTTACTTTCTATTCATGCCAAATAATTTGGGTTTTCTATTTGTGGTAGTGATATAAAATTTTTCTTGAGGTGTCTGGAAAGATGGCTGAGTAGGAACAGCTCCGCTCTGCAGCAGACAGTGAGATCAACACAGAAGGCAGGTGATTTCTGCATTTCCAACTGAGGTACCCAGCTCATTTCATTGGGACTGGGTAGACAGTGGGTGCAGCCCATGGAGGGCAAGCAGAAGAAGGGCAGGGCGTTGCCTCACCCAGGAAGTGCAAGGGGTCAGGGAACTCCCTCCCCTAGCCAAGAGAAGCTGTGAGGGACTGTCCTATGAGGAACAGGGCATTCCAGCACAGATAATACGCTTTTCCCATGGTCTTTTCAACCCATAGACCAGGAGATTCCCTTGGGTGCCTACACCACCAGGGTCCTGGGTTTCAAGCACAAAACTGGGCAGCCATTTGGGCAGACACTGAGCTAGCTGCAGGAGTTTTTTTCATACCCTAATAGCCCCTGGAATGCCAGCAAGACAGAACTGTTTACTCCCCTGTGGAAAGGGGCAGTGAAGCCAGGGAGCCAAATAGTCTAGCTCAGGAGATCCCACCCCGACAGAGCCCAGCAAGCTAAGATCCACTGGCTTGAAATTCTCGCTGCCAGCACAACAGTCTGAAGTCCATCTGGGATGCTTGAGCTTGGTGCAGGGAGGGGCATCCGCCATTACTAAGGCTTGAGTAGATGATTTACCCCTCACAGTGTATACAAAGCTTCTGGGAAATTTGAACCGGGTGGAGCTCACTGCAGCTGGGCA
This sequence comes from Mandrillus leucophaeus, assembly GCF_000951045.1. Classification (NCBI taxonomy): domain Eukaryota; kingdom Metazoa; phylum Chordata; class Mammalia; order Primates; family Cercopithecidae; genus Mandrillus; species Mandrillus leucophaeus. The sequence goes on along the minus strand of NW_012101887.1, from coordinate 250,030 downwards.
AAGCCGCTGTAGCCAGAGTGTCTCTCTAGATTCCTCCTCTCCAGGCAGGACATCTCTGAAAGAAAGGCAGCAGCCCCAGACAGGGGCTTATAGATAAAACTCCCATCTCTCTGGGACAGAGCACCTGGGGGAATGGGCAGCTGTGGGCACAGCTTCAGGACACTTAAACGTTCCTGTCTGCTGGCTCTGAAGAGAGCAGCAGATCTTCCAGCACAGTGCCTGAGCTCTGCTAAGGGACAGACTGCCTCCTCAAGTGGGTCCCTGACCTCTGTGCCTCCGGAGTGGGAGACACCTCCCAGCAGGGTCGACAGACACCTCATACATGAGAGCTCTGGTTGGCATCTGGTGGGTGCCCCTCTGAGACAAAGCTTCCAAAGGAAGGAACAGGCAGCAATCTTTGCTGTTCTGCAGCCTGTGCTGGTGATACCCAGGCAAACAGCATCTGGAGTGTATCTCCAGCAAACTCCAGCAGACCTGCAGCAGAGGGGCCTGATTGTTAGAAGGAAAACTAACAAACAGAAAGGAATAGCATAAACATCAACAAAAAGGACATCCACACAAAAACCCCATCCAAAGGTCACTAGCATCAAAGACCAAAGGTAGATGAGGAAAAATTCAACACTGCAATCTTTGCTCAGGTTTTATGATCACACAATCATCTATAAGACAGCCAAATATTTAATGCTGTTATCTTTTTGTTGTTGTTGTTGAGACTGAGTCTCACTCTGTCAGTAGGCTGGAGTGCAGTGGCACGATCTCAGTTCACTGCAACCTCTGCCTCCTGGGTTCAAGTGATTTTTCTGCCTCAGCCTCCCGAGTAGCTGGGACTACAGGCATGCGCCACCATGCCCAGCTAAATTTTGTATTTTTAGTAGAGACAGGGTTTCACCATGTTGGCCAGGATGGTCTTGACCTCTTGACCTTGTGATCTGCCCACCTCAACCTCCCTAAGTGCTGGGATTACAGGCATAAGCCACCACGCCTGGCCTAATGCTGTTATCTTAAGTGCTTAAGCTATCTGTCCCTAAGATCTCCACTTTCATACCACTTCTATTATCAGTCTTCATATTAGAAAACTTGTCTCTCTGAGAAAAATGTTTGTTCTGTGTTCAGATAGCAAACTCACACATACACTTTTGAACTGTAACTTGTGGTTAAATTGTGAACTGATCATATTAATTTCTGCCAAACAGATTTTTTTCACTCAGGATAACGATAGACTATTAGGTGACATCAGTTTAAAAAACTGACTTCCTATCCTGAAGCAGTTGACTACTATAGACTACCAAGAAATCCAAATTCCAAGACCATGCTGTGTAGATTAGAATAGTCCCACCATTTTCTAATGTAAACGCTGAGATATATTGTCAGTGCCCATGGGGTTTGGGTGGTGTGGAGAAACATAACCCCCAACTTCTTATATGTGTGCATACATGATACACAGAAGACACACACACACATGCACACACACACCCTGGCCAAATTTGAAAAAAATAGATATTTTTTTTCCTCCAGAGTAGTGGCTAATTTGTTTTTTTAAGATGGAGTCTCACTCTGTTGCCCAGACAGGAGTGCAATGGTGCAATCTTGGCTCACTGCAAACTCCACCTCCTGGGTTCAGGTGATTCTCCT
>NW_012101887.1:243390-246298 GCF_000951045.1 Mandrillus leucophaeus | reverse complement strand
GATGGGGATCCAGTTTCATTCTTCTACATGTGGCTTGCCAGTTTTTCCAGCACCATTTATTGAATAGGATGTCCTTGCCCCAATTTATGTTTTTTATGCTTTGTTGAAAATTGGTTGGCTGTACATATATGGCTTTATTTCTGGGTTTGCTATTCTGTTCCATTGGTCTACATGCCTATTTGCATGCCAGTACCAGGCTGTTTTGGTAACTTGTAGCATAATTTGAAGTTGGGTAATGTGATGCCTCCAGATTTGTTCTTTTTGCTTAGTGTTGCTTTGGTTATGCGGGTTGTTTTTGGGTTCCATATAAATTTTAGAATTGTTTTTCTAGTTCTGTGAAAAATGATGATGGTATTTTGATGGGAATTACACTGAATGTATAGATTGCTTTGGGGCAACATTGTCATTTTCACAGTATTGATTCTTCCCGTTCATGAGCATGAGATGTGTTTCCATTTGTTTGGGTCATCTGTGATTTCTTTCAGCAGTGTTTTGCAGTTTTCCTTGTAGAGAGATCTTTCACCTCCTTAGGTAAGTATATTCATTCCTAGGTATTTCATTTTATGTTTTTGCAGCTGTTGTAAAAAGGACTGAGTTTTTTATTTGAATCTCAGTTTGGTCATTGTTGGTGTAAGGCAGTGCTACTGATTTGTGCACATTAATTTTCTATCCTGAGACTTTACCGAATTCATTCATCAGATCTAGGAGTTTTTTGAATTAGTCACAAAGGTACATTTTTATTCAATGATTCTTTAAGTGATAATATCAAATTTATGTATTATCTGGTGTGGCTTTCAGACACAAAACTTAAACATAAAACATTTATTTAAAAAACCCTACTTCTTGATATCATAATAAGTCTAGCTCAGTTATCCAACAAATATTTATTTAATGCTTATTCCATGACAGTAATTATTTTAAGCCCTGGGAGTACAGAAGTTAACAAAATAGAGATCCGTACCTTTGTGGAGCTTTTATGGTACCTTCATGCAATAGGGTGGAAGCAGTCCTGCAGTTTCCTTTATTATCTTTATCATAAGATCTTAGGACTGTGATTATGACATCCTGCAATTAAACTATATATTGTACTTTATGGACTGTTAATAATTATGAATCAAGGAGACTAATAAGTCCTAGGAAGAGAAAGCTTTCTGTTCTATTTATTAACTATCCATGGTAATGCAAATGAACAACTGTGAATCAAATGCATTATCGGAAGTTGTTAGTTGTTTTTCATAGAACTGAAATTATATTAGGAGCCTTAAAAATAATTAGGTCCCAGTGTAAGAGAATGGATAATGAAGGTATTCCTATGTGGTTGATTTATTTTATAAGTAGATTTGTAATCTTTATAAAGCCATTACTAATTGTTCCACTTGCATAATATATAATTAAAAGGAAGGTTTATGGTTCCAACACTGTTACAGTAGCAGAGAAAAATGTCCTACCACAAGGCTAAGAACTAGGAATTGGCTTTGATTTGAACAATGATCATTATTACAGCTAACATCTACAAATAATACAGGCTAAACTTATAGCTTACTCTTACTTAATATGAATTATTACAATGAACATTTTTTAAACATTGACATTGCCAAGTGTCATGCATTTCGTATACATTAACTTTAATCTTTATGCTAAGCACCCCCTACATGGGAGTATTATTTTCCTATTTCACTAATGAGAAAACTGAGACTAAAGGAGGTGAAGTGACCTGACCAAGACAATATTTAGGATGTGCATTTTGAATCACTGTATCATTTGTCCCCAAAAATGCCAAACTTACTAATCTCTATCAGCCTTCCAGGCCCACAGAATCAAGCCTAGAAGTCAGAGTATAAGGTCTGTAGCACAGTATATAATTCACCTAACTGCAGCAAATAAATGACTCTTTTCTTGGCTTTCTACTTTAACTTTGCTTCACATTCATCCAAAAAAGGAATGAGACTGAAAGCACAGATAATCATAACTAAGCCGTTAGTCATTGTTATTTTATTATTAATGTACTTGGAGAAAAATAACCTTCCTAATCTTCTCTTGAATTCTCTGAGTTCACCAAACAGTCCCAGATAATCCTTTTCTATGACCAATGGGCTAAAATTTTAAAAAAAGAAAATAATTATAATAACAACTAAACCAGATTTGTAGTATCTTAAACCCATTGTAACTGAGTATAACAACAGTCTCCCAAATTCCACTTTTCCTAACACCTACCTTAGTACACTTTCTCTGCTAGTTCAGCTATAATTGAAGAACAATTAACGTTAGCACCACGTAATATATAAAAGGGAAAGAGACTACTTTTTCCACAGCCAGTGTCTTTTGGAGGTGATCCTCATACAAATTATGTATTTTGGGTGATTGATACTTGCAATATTTTTCTTAAATATAAATAAAATCACATGTATAGACAAATAAAGTAAGCAGAAATAGTTCTCACTGAATTTTCATATTCTAGTTTTTTTTATTAAATGGTGATGAAAAGGCTGGCATTTAGATTTGGCAAACAGACACAAAGTAAATTTTAAAATTTGGCAGCAGACTTCCATGGTATGCATTTATGATAGTAATTTTGAAATTGACAGGCCTTATTCTGTAAGCAGCCTTTGACTGAGCTGTTTGAAAATGAGTGAGATTTGTTTAAATCATTTCCTCCACCTAAAGAACTTGAGCTTGACAGACATGGACTACAGTAATCTAACCTGTTTTTCAATATCTGGATCTACTGGGAAGCCAGCCAACCAAGAAGAAATAACAACTCTCTAATGTGGTAGAAACAAAATCACATATAGCATAGCTAGATGAAAAACAATGTAGTTGTGGAAACCCACATTGATCTCAGTCGAAAGTGGAGTGAATTTGTATGAATACCCAGTACCAAAAATCAATCTTTGACTAAAAATGTGGA
>NW_012101887.1:238311-242315 GCF_000951045.1 Mandrillus leucophaeus | reverse complement strand
TTTTTTTTTTTTTTTTTTAGTACTATGAAAGGGAGAGAGAGCAAGGTAAAGAGAACTGATTATAATATAATCTTCCTCTGTTTTCCATAATTTTTTACTCTTACTGTAGGTTTAAGAAAACTATGCAATTCTCTCGCTTCAGCAGCTGACAATCCGAGCAATGCTACATTTAGAGAACAATTTCCTTAACCTAGAGTTACCAAGAACATCAAAAGCATAGTTTTATTTAGACCTAAAATGTATAACATTTAGAGTTGCAGAGCCCCACCCCCAAAAAGGAAAGATAATAATTAATTCTGTCATTTGCTTTAATCCAACTAGACGCACTAAAAACAGCTTGAATGTCTTTACTTGCTCTACCTAAGCTTTCAAGGACTCTAGAATGCTATTGCTATAACAAAATATTCAGATAAAAAGAATCTAAATTTGTTCCCTAATGTTGGAATAAAATAATTGGAATATTTTCACTCATAAGGGAGTGAAAATAAAAATAAATAATAAATAATAAAACAATAAAATAAATAATAAAACTAAAAATAAAATGTATGAGCAATTAAATTTTTCTCTTAAGTTATATTCAGTGGTTTAGAATGAAGAGATTCTTGCTGGCTTTTAAAAATTAACACAGTAAAGATGTTAATTTTATTATTTATACATTTTATCCTTAAAAATAAACTTAGGAATTCATACTCTAGGTCCTAGAGGCTAAAAAATCTAGAGATTTAAATAATTTGGTTAATATAATGTGTCCTGTGTTTCAGAGTATTCAGTTTTACTTGTAAAATTATTTGATTTACTCTGTATTCCAAATACACTAGAAAATTTATATGTATTATAAATAGATGTATTAAGAACAGAATGCATACACACATATAGGAGAACATTTTATTAAGTCAGATACATTTAGTCAATAAATATTCATTGAGCACCTACCACATACCAGGCACAATGATAAATTGCTTCAAATAAATGCATATTTAGAGAGTATCTTCACACCATCAAGTAGCTGGCTAATATGCATAGGTATTTCATATGTATGTGTATATAACAACAGACATACATACATATACATATCTATATGTAGATACATATCATATATTGTATATTCTCCATACACACATTACACAAATACATACTAAATATACATGTATGTTATATATATAGAGAGAGAGAGACAGCATATGCCAAAATAAATTTAAATTGAATACTTTAAAATTACTTATATTTTATTATTTCTCTGGAGAAAGTCTGTGCTGCTATAATTTATTTAGGTAGATAAAGTCATGCTTTAAAAAAATGCTTTTATATCACAAAGGTGCATTTTTTTTTTACTTTTCATTTTCATTTCAACAGTTTTTTGGGGTACAGGTGGTTTTTAGTTAGATGGATAAATTCTACACTTGATCTCAGCTAAAAGGCTGTGAAGTGATGGATGGATAAGCTCTTTAGTAGTGATTTCTGAGATTTTAGGGCACCTGTCACCTGAGCAGTGTATACTGTACCCAATAGGTAGTCTTTTATCCCTCACCTGCCTCCCAAGATCCACCCCCTCCAAATCCCTAAAGCCTATTGTATCATTCCTATGCCTTTGCATCCTCATTGCCTAGCTCCCACTTATAAGTGAGAACATACAATATTTGGGTTTCCATTCCTGAATTACTTCACTTAGAATAATGGCATCCAGCTTTGCTGCAAAAGACATTATTTTATTCTTTTATATGGCTGAGCAGTATTCCATGGTGTATAGATACCACATTTTCTTTACCCACTTATTGGTTGATGGACACTTACGTTGGTTTCACATCTTTGCAATTGCCAATTGTGCTGCCAAAAATATGTGTGTGCATCTGTCTTTTGCATATGATGACTTATTTTCCTTAGGTAGATACCCAGTAATGGGATTGCTGGATCCAATGGTAGTTCTACATTTAATTCTTTAAGGAATCTCCATATTATTTTCCATAGTAGTTGTACTAATTTACATTCCCACCAGCAATGTAAAACTGTTCCCTTTTCACCACATCCATGCCAACATCTAATGTCTTTTGATTTTTAAATTATGACCATTCTTGCAGAAGTAAGGTGGTATCCCATTGTGGTTTTAAGTTGCATTTCCCTGGTGTTGAGCATTTTTCCATATGTTCGTTGGCCATTTGTATATCTTCTTTTGAGAATTATCTATTCATGTACTTTGCCCACTTTTTGGTGGGATTATTTATTTTTTTCTTGCTGATTTGTTTGAGTTCCTTGTAGATTGTGGATATTAGTCCTTTGTCAGTTGCATAGTTTGTGAATATATTCTCCCACTTTGTGGGTTGTCTTTTTACTCTGCTGATTATTTTTTTTGCTGTGCAGAAGCTTTTTAGTTTAATTAGGTTCCATTTATTTATTTTTGTTTTTGTTGCATTTGCTTTTGGGGTCTTAGTCATGAATTCTTTTCCTAAGCCAATGTCCAGAAGATTTTTTTCGATGTTATCCTCTAGAATTTTTATGGTTTCAGGACTTAGATTTTAGTCTTTGATCCATCTTGAGTTGATATTTGTATAAGGTGAGAGATGGGGATCCAGTTTCATTCTTCTACATGTGGCTTGCCAGTTTTTCCAGCACCATTTATTGAATAGGATGTCCTTGCCCCAATTTATGTTTTTTATGCTTTGTTGAAAATTGGTTGGCTGTACATATATGGCTTTATTTCTGGGTTTGCTATTCTGTTCCATTGGTCTACATGCCTATTTGCATGCCAGTACCAGGCTGTTTTGGTAACTTGTAGCATAATTTGAAGTTGGGTAATGTGATGCCTCCAGATTTGTTCTTTTTGCTTAGTGTTGCTTTGGTTATGCGGGTTGTTTTTGGGTTCCATATAAATTTTAGAATTGTTTTTCTAGTTCTGTGAAAAATGATGATGGTATTTTGATGGGAATTACACTGAATGTATAGATTGCTTTGGGGCAACATTGTCATTTTCACAGTATTGATTCTTCCCGTTCATGAGCATGAGATGTGTTTCCATTTGTTTGGGTCATCTGTGATTTCTTTCAGCAGTGTTTTGCAGTTTTCCTTGTAGAGAGATCTTTCACCTCCTTAGGTAAGTATATTCATTCCTAGGTATTTCATTTTATGTTTTTGCAGCTGTTGTAAAAAGGACTGAGTTTTTTATTTGAATCTCAGTTTGGTCATTGTTGGTGTAAGGCAGTGCTACTGATTTGTGCACATTAATTTTCTATCCTGAGACTTTACCGAATTCATTCATCAGATCTAGGAGTTTTTTGAATTAGTCACAAAGGTACATTTTTATTCAATGATTCTTTAAGTGATAATATCAAATTTATGTATTATCTGGTGTGGCTTTCAGACACAAAACTTAAACATAAAACATTTATTTAAAAAACCCTACTTCTTGATATCATAATAAGTCTAGCTCAGTTATCCAACAAATATTTATTTAATGCTTATTCCATGACAGTAATTATTTTAAGCCCTGGGAGTACAGAAGTTAACAAAATAGAGATCCGTACCTTTGTGGAGCTTTTATGGTACCTTCATGCAATAGGGTGGAAGCAGTCCTGCAGTTTCCTTTATTATCTTTATCATAAGATCTTAGGACTGTGATTATGACATCCTGCAATTAAACTATATATTGTACTTTATGGACTGTTAATAATTATGAATCAAGGAGACTAATAAGTCCTAGGAAGAGAAAGCTTTCTGTTCTATTTATTAACTATCCATGGTAATGCAAATGAACAACTGTGAATCAAATGCATTATCGGAAGTTGTTAGTTGTTTTTCATAGAACTGAAATTATATTAGGAGCCTTAAAAATAATTAGGTCCCAGTGTAAGAGAATGGATAATGAAGGTATTCCTATGTGGTTGATTTATTTTATAAGTAGATTTGTAATCTTTATAAAGCCATTACTAATTGTTCCACTTGCATAATATATAATTAAAAGGAAGGTTTATGGTTCCAACACTGTTACAGTAGCAGAGAAAAATGTCCTACCA
>NW_012101887.1:235080-236826 GCF_000951045.1 Mandrillus leucophaeus | reverse complement strand
TTTCAATATCTGGATCTACTGGGAAGCCAGCCAACCAAGAAGAAATAACAACTCTCTAATGTGGTAGAAACAAAATCACATATAGCATAGCTAGATGAAAAACAATGTAGTTGTGGAAACCCACATTGATCTCAGTCGAAAGTGGAGTGAATTTGTATGAATACCCAGTACCAAAAATCAATCTTTGACTAAAAATGTGGAGAAGAAAAGTACAGTTAAATATGTGAATGGAAAATGGGCTTACTTTACATTGTACAGTGAGTCTTTCAGAGGTACAGCCTGACTGAATGCCAAAAGCATCAGGGGGAATTTCTGGCAAATATTTTGCCATCCCATACCTGGAGGCTGTGATGGAACTGCATCAGGATTCACCCTGGAACATAGAGGATTCCTTTAGAAACCAAACTAAACTAAACAAAAAAACATGGAGGTATGGGGCAGAAATAGGCCCAGTAGTGCCAGTTCACCACTATGGGTGCACTCTGATTAGAAAGAACAGTAAGAAAGACAGAAGTCAGACCCACCCTAGAAACCTCAGATTGGGCTGGCTGCTGGGGACTCAGGGTTCTCTGGGTAGACTGGAGAATCAAGAAGAAATTGGCAACTTGAAAGAGAAGAGACCAAGGAGAAGAAAAAGTCATAAAAAGAGAGAGGGAATACACAAATAATAAATGTAGCTGACTTGATCACTGTGCCTCTGGAGAGACTCACCCAAAAATCAAAGGCACAAAATCTAATTGGCCTGAAGACATATTTCCAGCCAATAAAATTTATCTTAATCTTACCCTCACCTTCATCTTTACTAACATTATAATTATATTCTGGAGTTTATTCCTAAAAAATATCTTAGAGATTATTTAGCTCAAGCTGTTCAATTAGAGGATATGAAAACTGAAACCAGAATCATTTAGTGATGGGCCCAAGGTTAGCTAATATGTTAGTTGCCAGAATCTCCTTTAGACAACTTGGTCAAGTTTCTTATTCTATGTCAATGTTTGCCAATCCTTAGTCATTTCTGTTTCCTCTTCACTTTTTGCCTCATCTTAGTATTACCAATACTATCATTTTTTTCTGAAATTGATTCAGTTTTTACTTAATACATTTACATAAAGAAAAATAATTTTTTATGATACTTTAAGTTCTGAGATACGTGCAGAACATGCAGGTTCGCGACATAGGTATACACGTGCCATGGTGGTTTGCTGCACCCATCAACCAATCATCTATATTAGACATTTCTCTGAGTGCTATCCCTCCCTTTGCCCCGACTCAGCGACAGGGCCTGGTGTGTGATGTTCCCCTCCCTGTGTTCATGTGTTCTCGTTGTTCAATTCCCACTTATGACTGAGAACATGCAGTGTTTGGTTTTCTGTTCCTGTGTTAGTTTGCTGAGAATGATGGTTTCTAGCTTCATCCATGTCCCTGCAAAGGACATGAACTTATCCTTTTTTATGGCTGCATAGTATTCCATGCTGTATATGTGTCACATTTTCTTTATCCAGTCTATTATTCATTGGCACTTGGATTGGTTCCAAGTCTTTGCTATTGCAAATAGTGCTGCAATAAACATACGTGTGCATGTGTCTTTATAGTAGAATTATTTATAATCCTTTGGGTATATACCCAGTAATGGGATTGCTGGGTCAAATGGTATTTCTGGTTCTAGATCCTTGAGGAATCGCCACACTGTCTTCCACAATGGTTGAACTAATTTACATTCCCACCAACAGTATGAAAGTGTTGCTA
>NW_012101887.1:230104-230884 GCF_000951045.1 Mandrillus leucophaeus | reverse complement strand
AAGGATTTTATTTCTCCTTCGCTTATGAAGATTAGTTTGGCTGGATATGAAATTCTGGGCTGAAAATTATTTTCTTTAAGAATGTTGAATATTGGCCCCCACTCTCTTCTGGCTTATCGGGTTTCGGCAGAGAAATCTGCTATTAGTCTTATGGGCTTCCCTTTGTGAGTAACGTGACGTTTCTATCTGGCTGTCCTTAACATTTTTTTCTTCATTTCAACCTTGGTGAATCTGATGATTAAGTGTCTTGGGGTTGCTCTTCTCGAGGAGTATCTTTGTGGTGTTTTCTATATTCCCTGAATTTGAATGTTGGCCTATCTTGCTAGGTTGGGGAAGTTCTCCTGGGTAATATCCTAAGAGTGTTTTCCAACTTGGTTCCATTCTCCCCATCACTTTCAAGTATAACAATTAAACATAGGTTTGTTTTTTTCACATAGTCCCATATTTCTTGGAGGCTTTGTTTGTTCCTTTTCATTCTTTTTTTCTCTAATCTTGTCTTCACAGTTTATGTCATTAAGTTGATCTTCAATCTCTAATATCCTTTCTTCTGCTTGATTGATTTAGCTATTGATACTTGTGTATGCTTCACAAAGTTTTGTGCTGTGTTTTTCAGCTCCATCAGATCATTTATGTTCTTCTCTAAAGTGGTTATTCTAGTTAGCAATTCCTCCAGCCCTTTTTCAAGGTTCTCATCTTCCTTGCATTGGGTTAGTACATGCTCCTTTAGCTCAGAGGAGTTTGTTATTACCCACCTTCTGAAGCCTACTTCTGTCAATTCAT
>NW_012101887.1:211965-224224 GCF_000951045.1 Mandrillus leucophaeus | reverse complement strand
TTTTGGTTGGTAGGCTATTAATTATTGCCTCAATTTCAGAACTTGTTATTGGTCTATTCAGGGATTCAACTTCCTCCTGGTTTAGCCTTGGAAGGGTGTATGTGTCTAGGAATTTATCCATTTCTTCTAGATTTTCTAGTTTATTTGTGTAGAGGTGTTTATAGTATTCTCTGATGGTAGTTTGTTTTTCTGTGGGATCAATGGTGATATCTTCATTATCATTTTTTATTGTGTCTATTTGCTTCTTCTCTCTTTTTTTTATTATTCTGGCTAGTGATCTATCTATTTTGTTAATCTCTTCAGAAAACCAGGTCCTGGATTCATTGATTTTTTGAAGAGTTTTTCGTGTCTCTATCTCCTTCAGTTCTGCTCTGATCTTAGTTATTTCTTGTCTTCTGTTAGCTTTTGAATTTGTTTTCTCTTCCTTCTCTAATTCTTTTAATTGTGATGTTAGGGTGTTGGCTTTAGATCTTTCCCACTTTCTCCTGTGGGCATTTAGTGCTATAAATTTCTCTCTAAACATTGCTTTAGCTGTGTCCCAGAGATTCTGGTACATAGTGTCTTTGTTCTCATTGGTTTCAAATAACTTATTTTTTTCTGCCTTAATTTCGTTATTTACCTAGTCATTCAGGAGCAGGTTGTTCAGTTTCCATGTAGTTGTGCAGTTTTGAGTAAGTTTCTTAATCCTGAGTTCTAATTTGATTGCACTGTGGTCTGAGGGACTGTTGTGATTTCCACTCTTTTTCATTTGGTAAGGAGTGTTTTACTTCCAATTATGTGGTCAATTTTAGAATAAGTGTGATGTGGTACTGCTAAGAATGTATATTCTGTTAATTTGAGGTGGAGAGTTCTGTAGATGTCTGCTTCTTCCAGAGCTGAGTTCAAGTTTTGAGTTCTGTAGGTCTGCTTGGTCCAGAGCTGAGTTTAAGTCCTGAATATCCTTGTTAATTTTCTGTCTCATTGTTCTGTCTAATATTGACAATGGGGTGTCAAAGTCTCCCATTATTATTGTGTGGGAGTCTAAGTCTCTTTGTAGGTCTCTAAGAACTTGCTTTATGAATCTGGGTGCTCCTGTATTGGGTGCATATATATGTAGAATAGTTAGTTCTTCTTGTTGCATTGATCCCCTTTGCCATTATGTAATGCCCTTCTTTGTCTTTTTTTTAATCTTTGTTGGTTTAAAGTCTGTTTTATAAGAGACTCAGATTACAACTCCTGCTTTTTTTTTTTTTTTTTTTTCCCTTTCCATTTGCTTGGTAAATATTCCTCCATCCCTTTATTTTGAGCCTTTTATTATGTGTCTTTGCACATGAGATGGGTCTCCTGAGTACTGCACAATGATAGGTTTTGACTCTTTATCCAATTTGCCAGTCTGTGTCTTTTAATTGTGGCATTTAGCCCGTTTACATTTAAGGTTAATATTGTTATGTGTGAATTTGATCCTGTCATTATGATGTTAACTGGTAATTTTGCCCGTTAGTTGATGTAGTTTCTTCATAATGTCGATGGTCTTTACAATTTGGTATGTTTTTGCAGTGGCTGGTACTGGTTTAGTGCTTCCTTCTGGAGCTCTTGTAAGGCAGACCTGATGGTGACAAAATCTCTCAGCATTTGCTTGTCTGTCAAGGATTTTATTTCTCCTTCGCTTATGAAGATTAGTTTGGCTGGATATGAAATTCTGGGCTGAAAATTATTTTCTTTAAGAATGTTGAATATTGGCCCCCACTCTCTTCTGGCTTATCGGGTTTCGGCAGAGAAATCTGCTATTAGTCTTATGGGCTTCCCTTTGTGAGTAACGTGACGTTTCTATCTGGCTGTCCTTAACATTTTTTTCTTCATTTCAACCTTGGTGAATCTGATGATTAAGTGTCTTGGGGTTGCTCTTCTCGAGGAGTATCTTTGTGGTGTTTTCTATATTCCCTGAATTTGAATGTTGGCCTATCTTGCTAGGTTGGGGAAGTTCTCCTGGGTAATATCCTAAGAGTGTTTTCCAACTTGGTTCCATTCTCCCCATCACTTTCAAGTATAACAATTAAACATAGGTTTGTTTTTTTCACATAGTCCCATATTTCTTGGAGGCTTTGTTTGTTCCTTTTCATTCTTTTTTTCTCTAATCTTGTCTTCACAGTTTATGTCATTAAGTTGATCTTCAATCTCTAATATCCTTTCTTCTGCTTGATTGATTTAGCTATTGATACTTGTGTATGCTTCACAAAGTTTTGTGCTGTGTTTTTCAGCTCCATCAGATCATTTATGTTCTTCTCTAAAGTGGTTATTCTAGTTAGCAATTCCTCCAGCCCTTTTTCAAGGTTCTCATCTTCCTTGCATTGGGTTAGTACATGCTCCTTTAGCTCAGAGGAGTTTGTTATTACCCACCTTCTGAAGCCTACTTCTGTCAATTCATGGAACTCATTCTCCATCCAGTTTTGTTCCCTTGCTGGCAAGGAGTTGTGATCCTTTGCAGGAGAAAAGGCATTATGGTTTTTGGAATTTTCAGCCTTTCTGTGCTGGTTTTTCCTTTTCTCTTTAACAAACCTGAGAAAAACAAGCAACGGGGAAAGGATTCCCTATTTAATAAATGGTGTTGGGAAAACTGGCTAGCCATATGCAGAAAACTGAAACTGGACCCCTTCCTTACAACTTATACAAAAATTAACTCAAGATGGATTAAAGACTTAAACATAAGACCTAAAACCATAAAATCCCTAGAAGAAAACCTAGGCAATGCCATTCAGGACATAGGCATAGGCAAAGACTTCATGATTAAAATGCCAAAAGCAATGGCAACAAAAGCCAAAATTGACAAATGAGATCTAATTAAACTAAAAAGCTTCTGCACAGCAAAAGAAACTATCATCTAAGTGAACAGGTAACCTACAGAATGGGAGAAAATTTTTGCAATCTATCCATCTGACAAAGGGCTAATATGTAGAATCTACAAGGAACTTAAACAAATTTACAAGAAGAAACAAACACACACATCAAAAAGTGGGCGAAGGATATGAACAGACACTTCTCAAAGGAAGACATTTATGTAGCCAGCAAACGTATGAAAAAAAGCTCATCATCACTGGTCATTAGAGAAACGCAAATCAAAAACCACAATGAGATACCATCTCACACCAGTTTGAGTCACGATCATTAAAAGTCAGGAAACAACAGATGCTGGAGAGTATGTGGAGAAGTAGTAATGTTTTTACCCTGTTGGTGGGAGTGTAAATTAGTTCACCCATTGTGGAAGACAGTGTGGCAATTCCTCAAGGATCTAGAACCAAAATACCATTTGACCCAGCAATCCCATGACTGGGTATATACCCAAAGATTATAAATCAATCTCCTATAAAGACACATGCGCACATATGTTTATTGCAGCACTATTCACAATAGCAAAGACTTGGAACCAAGCCAAATGCCCATCAGTGATGGACTGGATAAAGAAAATGTGGTACATATACACCATGGAGTACTATGCAGCCATAAAAAAGGATGAGTTCATGTCCTTTGCAGGGACATGAATGAAGCTGGAAACCTTCATTCTCAGCAAAACTAATGCAAGAACAGAAAACCAATGTTCTAAGTCATAAGTGCGAGTTGAACAATGAGAACACATGGACACAGGGAGGGGACCATCACACACCATGGCCTGTCATGTGGTGGGGGGCTAGTGGTGGGATAGCATTAGGAGAAATACCTAATGTAGATGACAGGTTGATGGGTGCAGCAAACCACCATGGCATGTGTATACCTATGTAACAAACTGCACATTCTGCACATGTATGCCAGAACGTAAAGTATAATAAAAACAAAAAGAATCTTGTTCATAATCCATGTATGGTCTCTACATTTCACCTTACTATTTAGCTCTACTTTTAGTAGAATCACAAAAGATGTTTTTTACTAGGATATGAGTTTGTTTCCTTTAACTATTCTTCCTTAATTTTTTTCATATAGTAATAGGAATATTTCTGGATTTGTAAGCTTTCTGTTCCTCAGAGGATGTATTGAAAAATCTATTGGAAGGTCAGGCGTGGTGGCTATGCCTGTAATCGCAGCACTTTGGGAGGCCAAGATGGAAGGTAGGCTTGAGGCCAGGAGTTCGAGGAAAATATATTGAAAACTACTAAAATTGCAACCTTTTAACAGTTTGCATGCTTTGGTTCCAGATTATTTTCCAAATAGTTTTTGTATCATCCCCTTTTGATGATCACTAGAAGATGCTAGAACTAAATAGCTTCATTTACATTCATGACTTTATTTATTTATTTATTTATTTATTTATTTATTTATTTATTTATTTTTTTGAGACAAAGTCTTGATCTGTCGTGCCCAGGCTGGAGTGCAGTGGCACGATGTCAGTTCACTGCATCCTCCACCTCCCAGGTTCAAGCAATTCTCCTGCCTCAGTCTCCCAAGTAGCTGGGATTACAGGTGCACACCACCATGCCCAGCTAATGTTTCGTAGTTTTAGTAGAGATGGGGTTTTATCATATTGGTCTCAATCTCCCGACCTCAGGTGATCTACCCACCTCGGCCTCCCCAAAGTGCTGGGATTACAGGCGTGAGCCACCATGCCTGGCCACAACTTTATTTATTAAGACTGTGTTCACTATAAACTTTAAGGGAGCTTGAAGACTTTAGGAAAAATACAGTTGGTCTTATGAGAAATGCTGAGGAATGCTTTGTGAATTTGTGGTTCTATTTTGAGCAGTATGTTTTCTCAGAGAGATCCTTCCAACAGAGCATGTACTCCATGTTCTCCATATGGTGCACTGAAATTGTAGGGAATGTATATCTATCTATATATTCTGGATGTACATTTCCTTTATTCTTCAGTCCTTCTGGCAAAATCTTTGTCTCAACATGCTTTGGATGACATTTAGGGAAGTTTATACTTTCAAGTTTGTAATGAGTAGAAGAGAAGATTCTAAGTATCGTTTTTCTCAGGGCATGATAAATGACCAAACTAGTAAAGTTATAAAACACCACTGCAATATTTCATTAATAAATTTATATTCAAGGTGATAGTGTGATATATCACTTAGAATTCAAGATTTCAGTGTGAAGAAGGTAGCACATATTCCTCAAAAAGCTGAGACAACAAAACCGTTTTTGAGAATCTATGTAATATTCACAAAAATTATCATATACCAGTCCAGGGACGAAGCCTCCAAATGTTCTAAATATTAATATAAGACAGACTATGCTCTGTTGCCATAATACAGGGTAATTAGAAACCAATAACAAATGAATATTTTTAAAAAACTGTACATAGCTTCACTATAAGCAATATTGTCTCTAGGCTACAAATTCTGCTTAAGAAATTTAAGTCTGTATAAAAAGAAAAGGTTGAAACCGCATATATTATGAAAACCAAAACCAAAACCAAATGATACTTAATAAGCATGTCCTTTAATAACACAGCAAGTTTATCAATAATCTAACAGTTGAGATAATAGGTAGCAGTCTTTTTTTTTTGTCTCAGTCTATCGCCTATGCTGGAGTGCAGTGGCATAGTCATGGCTCATTGTAGCCTTGAACTCCCGGGCTCAGGCGATCCTCCAACCTTAGCCAACTTAGTAACTGGGACCACAAGTGTGAGCCACCATGCCTGCTTGATTTTTTTATGGAGACTAGGGTCTTGCCATGTTGCCCAGTCTGGTTTTGAACTCCTAGGCTCAAGCAATCCTCCCACCTTGACCTCCTAAAGTGCTGGTTTACAAGTGTGAGCCACCTCACCCAGCCTAGATAATCTTATTAAGACAAATGCTTAGGACTACAAACAGGATTGTTCCATGTTATATTTCTGTGTCAGTATTTGGTGGGACCAATGAATTAGCTGATTTTTCATTTTTTCTTGTGTATTTTAGAATGTTTTTATAATTGGCAGGTATTACTCTTAAGTGCAAAAGATAGAATCTCAAGAAAAGGCTGGGCGCGGTGGCTCACGTCCATAATCCCGGCACTTTGGGAGGCCAAGGGGGGTATCACAGGAGCCTGGCCAACATGGTTAAACTCCGTCTCCACTAAAAATACAAAAGTTAGCTGGGCATGGTGGCACACACCTGTAATCCCAGCTACTCGAGAGGCTGAGGCAGGAAAATCACTTGTACCCAGGAGAGGGAGGTTGCAGTGAGCCAGGATAGCACCACAGCACTCCAGCCTGGGCTGCAGAGTAAGACTCTGTTGTGACACCACCAACAACAAAAAAACTCCCAAAAAACCTCAAGGAAAATAAAGAGTACACTCCTGGCAAGTAGCATTTTCTAAAGCTACTCTGAAAGAGTGGTCTATATTAGGAAAATTTAATTTCCTCAAGAAAGCAAAACCTTTTGTAACTCAGTATTTCATAGAAAACAAAATCCTATATATGTGTGTGTGTGTATGTGTATATTGTGTGTGTATATATATATAGTTTAGTAAGGAAAACATACTAAAAAAACTTCATAAATTCCTTAGAAAAGCATAAATTCAGTACTTTCTCAGAATTTACATTTTGTTAAGAGTAGCATCAGTCAGTGTGTAAGGCCTTGTAGCCAGCATCCTTACTACTCTGCCTATAGCCTCCTGGCCCACCCTGAAGGTCAGCTGTGGCTAGGGTGGGCCGTTCCAGTACCCGCCAACAGCTTTCTGCCTCAAACACCTGCATGTTTGCCTCAGGGTTTTCTCCGGATACTTGGAGAAATACTTGGCCTGAGTATAGTACAGGCCAGAAGTGATTTATATTAATCCTCTCAGGAGGAACCTTTGAACAAGGAGGGCAGAATTGAGGGATTTATGGCCCAGCTTCCTCATCTCAGAAGGACAATCTAAGGCATGTCCGCCATAGTTTCTCAATGGGTCCTCAGCAGAACTGGGCCCAGTTGCCCATAGCGGAAGCCTGCTTCTGATTAATGTATCCTTTTCAACTTTCCTTCCTTTACTGTGTCACTTCCTCACTCCTCACTTCCAAAACACTTACATCCAAATCCTGTGTCACAGTCTGCTTTCTGACAGGGGAATACAATCTAAGGTTGCATGCTAGATGTGAGACAACTTCTTGAAACAAAAGCTTTTTCGTGTTTACTCTGGAATTCCTGAACTTAACATGCCTCCAGCACATATAAAAATCAGATATTTTCCTAGACCTCAATTAGATCTGAATACAGCAGAGAATACAGTCAAGGATTCTACAGAATGAGGTATACTGGATTAATTTCTATAAGAGACACAACAAAAGTGCTATAGCATGTAGTCACTAATTGTAAATTAGGAGATCAGCAATAGCTTTAAGGAGGAGGTGGTAGTAAATCAGGCATCTGAAGGATGCACAAGATTTTGTCAAGTGGAGAAGAAGGATTAAAGTGACATTCCAGGCAAATGAAAGAGCAACATCAAAGTCTCAGAAGTGTTAGGGTACATGGACTACTGAGAGAAAATAATAGTGCTTTTGGAATGAACCTCAGAGTACATGAAATAAGAGGGCAGAAAGCAAAAAGGAGCTAAGTTAGTCCATGGCAGCCTGCACATTCGAGGAAGCGCTGAATAGATGGGGAGAGAATGTTTCAGAACTGCACATAGAGAGCTATTTTTTTTGGTGTGACTTCTAAAAAAAAGCCTCGCCCACGCATTGACGGTCACTTCCTTTGCTAACATTATTTTGAAAGTCTGACTCACTAATAGAGCATTTTTCCTGAAACTCAAGGCATTTAGAATTTGGATATATTTTCTTTTCTTTCTTAAAGAGGACAAGAAAAAGAGAAAAGAGCTTCTCTTCTTGCCTGGGATTTCAACAAGTGTTTGTATCTTACATTGTCTAATTTATTAGAATTCATTTCTTTAAGCTTTCCGCTTTGAAGCTATCACTTTTTCTGAAGGGGACCATGATGTGCTCATTCTCCTTATATAAATTAGTTTGTGAAGAGAAAGATTTGGGAGACCAATGCAATGATCATCTAGTATGACGGGTGGGATAAGCACTGGTCTGGAAACAAGGAAACCTGAGCTCTAACTCTGGATCTTCCTCATGCTGACTTTTTGGCCTTGGGGGAATCATTAAAACTTTCACTCTCTGTTCAGTGAGGTGTTGGACTAGACGATCTCTAAGATTTCTTCTAGCCCCAACTTCTTGTCCACTTGACAAAATCTTGTGCAACCATGGAGGACATGCCTCAGATTGTCCTGACATGATTAACTAAAGGTCAGAGGAGGAAACTGAGTCTCTTATGAATGTCACTAAAAAAAAGTTATTTGAAAATTGATGACATTATCATTTTTTGAAAAAATATAATGCAAACATCATTTTCACTAGCTCCTTTAAAAGATCTTTTTTCTGATGATTTAATGTAAGCTCCATCAATTAAAATAGGCATAATCGTGCTCTTATAAAATAGTAATTTTTTAAAATGTATCTGATGGCACCAGGCCTTGGGGTATATTTCATTAGTTGTTGGAAAGATGATAGCATTTAATTAAGAAATGAATCACAATGAACAATCTAGATTCTGAATGTATTTCCCACTGAAATATAGACATCATTGATAGATGACAGTCTGTTTTTAGGGCTAGCATTCTTTAAGATATTGTTGTAGTACAAAACAAGGTTAAAAAAAACTCTTGTCTCCTTATACTCTGAATAAAGTAGTAGCCAGAGAAGCAGTCTTCATAATTTACTTCTACTTTATCATGCACCTTCTAAATCGAGTTTTTTTTTTTTTCATATTGGAAAACACTCCAGCTTATTCTGTCAGTGATTTTTTCCCCACGTAGTAATGATGGAAAGGTCTTAACTTACAGAGAAATAAATATGGGAACAATACCTGTTTAAACAGCAAGCACAGGGGCAGGTGAGAGAGTCTGGGAGGAGGTTCTTTTGCCTGAGGGTCACTGTCATGCAACAGTGCTGAACACAGCAGCATCCTCTACTAACTTCAAAATTTAGAAATGTCAAGTAATGTTCCAGTATTATCCAGGGAATCTGAAAAGAAAAACTGGCGCGCTCAATAAGTATATTTTTTTAAAGTCATATTGGGGCTGGTCGTGGTGGCTCATGCCTGTAATCCCAGCACTTTGGGAGGCCAAGGCAGGTGGATCACGAGGTTAGGAGTTCAAGACCAGCCTAGCAACATGGTGAAACCCCATCTCTACTAAAAATACAAAAATTAGCTGGGCATGGGGGTGTGTGCCTGGAATCCCAGCTGCTCGGGAGGCTGAGGCAGGATAATTGCTTGAACCAGGACCCATGAGACAGAGGTAGCAGTGAGCAAGATCATGCCACTGTACTCCAGCCTGGGCTACAGAACGAAACTCTGTCTCAAAAAAAAAAAAAAAAAAAAAAAAAAAAGAAGTCATATTGGGCTTGAGAACTCTCTAGGCTGATTATTTACTTTTTAGACCTCAAACAGTTCAAGAGAATGCAAAACAAACTATACTTTGAACCTAATAGTACATTGACAAAATAATTATTTTCTTCCCAAAACATTTGAAAATATGTCTAGTGCACTTGTTAAGACAAAATTCTAGATCCACAAATATTAAAACCACAAAAATGGTTTTGGTGAGAAGTGGTGAGGAGACCAGACAGGAAAGGTGAAGAAAGAGAATTAGCATTCACAGCATACTTTCCCGCCAGCTAGCCTGATAATACACTAACTTTATGCTAATTTATATAATCTTCACAAACAACTCTATAAGGTAGGTGTTATCTTTATTTTACAGTGGATAGAACTGAGGTTCATTAAAGTTAATTAACTTGCTCATCATAGTGTGGTTGTTAATGTCAGAGACCTCATTTGCTTTCAAGAGCTGTGCTGTTTAATACCATGCTGTGTTCTGCTTCAGATGATGCATCTCTGCAGGAATAAAAGCATATACTGTACATTTATTTTCCAAGAGTCAAATCACTATCATTTGATTTTAACATAAGCAAAGCAAAAGTCCCAGAACATAAGCTTATCATTGTGAAACTACTGCAGATTTGGGTATCACAGGGTACACGTGGCAGGCTGGTGGGACCTCAGTTTAGTCTGACTGAGAGTTTGATACACTTGATGGGTGCAATGAGGACTGAACCATCAGAGGCTGGTGACTGGCCGCCAGGAATCACCTGCAGCCGGTTACTTATTGGCAAAGTCAGAATAGGGTGAAGTGAGTAAGGCCTTTGCTCCAAGTGTAAAATTTAAGGGGGTACCCAAAACTCAGTAATTGAAATAAAAAATATTCTAATGCAATTTCTTAAAAAAAATCCAAATCAGCAAATTACCTGTTTTTTGTAAATAACAGCAGGGCTCTGAGTTCTAAGCCACGTCAAATAGTGAATTTCTTTATCTCTCAGAGGTCTAAGGAAGAAGAAAGATCTCACTGGGTAAAATCAGAATGATTTTTACTAGATTCAGGCACTCTGTTTTGGGGGGTATAGGAGCAGTATATTCTCTGGTCCTGTGCTAGTAGGAATCTCCTACTTTCTTAGAGTGGAGCTAGACTGGGCATGACTAAGTGTCTTGATTTTCCCAGGCTATGTAGGTTTTAGCACTGAAAGGACTGCTCCCCGCAAAATCCTCAGTCTTGGAAAAACTGCAATGATTGGTGATCCTAGCAGAGGGGATGTACTTAAGAGTCATACTACTAAAAAAAGAAAAGAAAGAAAGAAAGGAAAAGAGAGAATATGTGGATATTCTGTTTGGGGCCAGCTCTTAGCATTTTACATAGGTAGAAGAAGAATGTTTGAGTATATATTTGACTATTAAAATTAGAGTCATGCCAACCAGGGTGAAGTTACAGGTGACGTAATTTATGTGTTCCCAGGCTACACCAGCCTGGGAAACGGGTATGGGGAATGATAGTCTTGGTGATTTCTCTGGAAGATATCACCACCTGCTTTCTTGGGCTTTCCAACTCCTTTAAATCCTGTTCTACTTATTCCTTGAGTCCCTGGGAGGTCTTGCACCTGCCATATTGAGCAAGTCCTCTTATCTTCTAGTGTTTGACATAGACATTGATGACTATCACTGTGATTGTGATTGAGGGTTTGGGATTTCCAAAGCCACCAGAGCAGTCAATTGGCACCACTTCCTGCAGGGATGCATTCTGCTGTATTCAGTCAAATTCACTGAAATAAGATTTGTTTCCAAAATCTTTTTTTTTTTTTTTTTCTCAATGAGTTCCCTACACCTTCACTCCACCCCGACCCAATTTAGATCTGAACAAAAGTCTAATGAACTGCTCCCTCCAAACAAAGGCAAAATTACTGTAATGATGGAGAAATAGAAGTTATAGGAGCCCGTGAGTGAATTTGAACTAATCTTGTATTCTTTTCTTTTAAAGAAGACCCCTAGATCCATGTTGTGGACTGAATTGCATCCCCCCTCCAATTCATATATTGAAGCTCTAACCCCTAAGGTGTTTGGAGATAGGGCTTTTAGGCTGTAATTAAGGTTAAGTGAAGTCATAGGATGAGGTCCTAATCTGATAGGACTGATGATCTTACAAGAAGAGTAAGGAGATCCCCCTGTCCTTCTTCCCTGCTTTTCCTCTCTCTTTCCCCTCCCCCTACTTCTTCCTCTCTTTCTGTCTCCATGTGATTACATAGTCAGAAGGCAGCCTTCTGCAAGCTAGGAAGAGAGTCCTCTCCAGAGACCAATCATGGTGGCATCCTGCTCCCAGGTGTATAGCCTCTGGGGCTGTTAAGAAAAATAAATGTGTGTAGTTTAAACCACTCAGTCTATGATATTTTATTATGGCAGTCTTAGCAGACTAAGACAATTAATTTTGTCTATGAACCTGTATTTGACCAATAGGAATGCAAATTGAAATCCTTATCTCTGACTTTATTAACTTTGTGTTACAGTGATAATTTATGGCCCAGAGAAGGCAAATCAGCACAGAGACAGGAATATTTTTTGGTCTGGAGCATTGACAGCACTTTAGCTACTGGGAAGCTATTGTTGTGAACATCAGAGGTGATTACAAGAGTGAAAGCCAGAAAGAGAAAGTTCCTTTTGTTTGAGCAACTCGAGTGAAACAGATTTGGTGGCATGACAGTAGAGGCCACCTATGCTGTGGCATAGCACAGTGGCTAAAAGCAGGGACTCTGGACTCAATACCTGCATCCACTATATATAATCTGTATAAAAGTAGACATGTTACTTTATCTTTCTTTGCATCAATTCCTTATCTATAAGATAGTACCTATATCACAGAGTTTCTATAAAGAACAAACTTTATAAAATGTGTGGAGCTTTTAGAACACTGCTTATTGCATAGAAAATCTTTTTTTTTGTTGTTT
>NW_012101887.1:178904-211535 GCF_000951045.1 Mandrillus leucophaeus | reverse complement strand
TGTACAAACTCTTGACTACCCTTTGCCTGGTATTCATATTCAGTCTATTCCCATGTCCTATCAATGTTATCTTCCAAATATTCAATTAATCCACATCCCTTCATCTCCACTACAGAGGACAAGTTTCTCTGGGAAAGAAAGTATTTTTCCTGGCTTCCAGAGAGGGAAGGGGGGTTAAAAGTCTTTACAATGTACTTAGGTTTTTGCTATTTACTGCAATAGTCGAATTCATCTAGCTTTGCCTCCCCCATCCCCACCACTTGTTCTCCACACCTTGAGAAGAGTCCTTAAGGCTCTTCCTGAGCCTTCCCTACTATTACTTGGTTAACAGTTGACTCATCATAAGTCAGCTCAAGTGTCCTTTCATGGGGACACTTGTCTTGCCTGCAATTCTCCCCTTTTCTCAAATCTAGGTAGGTTTTCTTTGTTATTTGTCAGATTTCTCTCCTTCATAAAAGATTTAGTCTACTCTTGCTCACCATCATACCTGTAGTGCCTGGGAGAGTGCTTGGCTCATACATGATAATCAGTATTTGTTGAATGAATGAACTAATAAAGAAATGACCTGTCGGCTGGGGCTTCATCTCTTTTGCTGTTGAATGTTGTCTATACTGTTACTTGACAAATTGTTTTAATTGGTCCCTCAGGCCAATATGGCCTAAGCTATGTGGGTTATGAGTGTTATCATTTTAAAAAATCATATTAAATTATTCACTTGCATTGAAATATTCAAACCTACAGCTACCTAACAAACTTTATCTGAATGCCAGAATACAAAGAAATATTTCCAAACAGCCTTCTTAGGGCATAAAACTTAGTTGCACTCTTTCTACAGTGAGTCTTACATCCATTAGAGGTCTTAATTAAGACTCAATTTTACTTGAAGGATTCCTAGAACTACAAATATCTGATGCATATAAAAATCACTGACAACAATCTTTGAAGAGTTCAGAAAATAAAGTTTGCAACTGGAGGTAGTTTTTGCTTCATATGTACCATTTTTTTCTGCGGCTCTGAGAAAAAGGAAAGGGGTAGTTTATTGAGCAGCACTTAGAAAAACATTTATTGAACAGAAAATATATTACTTTACCCTGAAAGGTATTATCATATTTCAAAGCTAATTTTCATACATAGAAATGGAGACTGAAAAGATTATTTTGATCAGATTTTCTCAGCTGGTAATAATAAATGTGAATTTCAAATTTCCAGAACTTTCGACTTCCAAGTGTATCCTCCTGGTGAGCCATGCTGCCTCTGCCTTTAGGGTTGGCCAGAGCTTGTCTGCTGCCAACACCCTATAAATGGGTTGCATAGGGTATTATACAAGCTCTGGATTCCTTCCTTCTTTCTGTCTTTCTTCTTTCCTAGAGGAAATGCTTGAGTTGTTTAAAGTGCATTTTCTCTGTCTTGTCTATCATTTAGCTGTTTCTCCTTCCTGTATGTTTTTTGGTATGTTATCCAGAGTTACATGACATTAATAAATACTCAGGAATTAAGTGATTTTCATTCTTCATGCTTAAAGGAAAAACTCCACTAGTATTCAAATTCTTTAATATCGAAATCATTTTCTGCATCATTCTACCACAAACCCTAAATAAAAGTTGCATGTGCAGGCACTTCAATCCTTCACACATGAACCCTTCCATTTAGTTATTTATTTAATTCCACTCCTGGAATAAGATAGGTATGCATTACAGTTTGGGTAAATAATGATTGCATTGTTCTCTTCTCATGTAATTTACTGGGGATTGGCACATCCTAGAGTAAATTGCAAAGACCGGAATTGGATTGAAGTGGAGTGCAGCTGTTATATGCCTGTGTACAAACAGCTTCCAAATAACAGTCTAAAATAGTCTTCCAACAGTGTCTGGTGATCTTGCCAGCAATTTTTCTCATTGCCCTCGGATGTAAATCAGCTGAGCTAGGATGCATAAACTTAACAGATTGTCTTTTTAAAACAGCTTAGTCAAAATTATTTTTAAAATACAGAAATGGCCTGAAGCTTGGTGTATGTGTGTGTATACGCACGCATGCATGCACGCACACATACACACATGCATATTGCTGACAATGATTTTGTAAACTCTGTAATTTTTATTCCACATTGTGTGAGACCTACACTTCTCCTGGGATCCATCTGATATAGAATCTGTTGTTTTTCCACCAGTGATAATTTGATGTAAAATCTTAAATCTGACCTGAAATGTTTTTTTGTCTTACTATCTTTACATCAGTATTAATCGTTATGATATACCAAGATATAATTCAGTTGGTTCATAACTGTGCCAATAGCTCTATCTTTATGTACAAATAGACATACCTAAATCCAGTTCATTTTAAAAAATTTACACTACAAAAGAGGTTGAATTATTCTCATTTTGTTTTTGGATATGTTGGATGTGGGAAGTGGAGAGTAACAACTATGATATTATTGATCATTATGGATTACATGACTGATACAGATAATATAAGTTTTCATTAATTTAATAAATGTTAACTGAGAGCTAGTGGGCCCCCGTGATTATATTAGGCTCTTGGGTTACTGAGATGAAGATTCTATGTCCCATTGTCAAAGCAGGGAGTTTCTTAAGGAGATAACCATGCAAACAGAGAGAATACAGTATGATACTCTTTTACTATAAACAGCACCATTGACTTCCAATCAATTAGTTTTGATAATATCTGAAAGAGATATCTCTATAGCTGCTATAATAAATGTATGTACAAAAAAATAGAGAAATACGAAAAGGATTATCTAACCCTACTTGCAAGAGCAAGAAAAGGTTTTACGAAGAAGATAATGACTGAGATGGCAATGAAAAGTGTTTGAGGTATTTTGACAAAGGGGACAGAGTCGGAGGAGAACATTCCCATAGAGGGAGTAGTGTATAATAAAGGTGCAAACATATAGAACTTGAATCATTCATGATGCTGCAAATGGTTCAGTATTTCAGGGGAGTAAAGTCCGAGCAAGGAAGTGGCAAGAGATAACCCTGAATAAATAGGCCAAAATCAGAGTGAGAAGAACTTTTCATGCCATGCAAATGGGACTAGATTTTTATGCCCTAAAGTAGCTGAAAACTTTTGAGAGTCTTAAACTTGAGAGTGTCATAGTCATCTTTTTGCATTAAAAATATCATTCTGACAGTACTATGGAGAATGGACTGAATGAGGACAATACGAAGGCTTGGGAAATCTGTAAGGGGGCTTTTGCAGTAATCTCAGTGACAAATGATAAATGCCTGAACCAGAACAGACACAAGGAAATGGAAGGGAGAGTTATGAGATGTCTTGAAATGTAGAATTCACCATCTTGGTAACTGATTTGATGTGGGATGTTGGGGCTGGATAGGAGAGAGAGAAACGTAAGATATCTTTGAGATTTGTCTTATGCAACTACATGGATGATGGTATATTTTCCTGAGATAATCAATTTAGAAGGTAGAGTAGGTATGGGGGTGTTGAGTTCAATTTTGGTAAGTGATAACTGCAAGATGCATGAGTGACTTTTCAGCTGCTATGGAGAGTGTGCTATTGGGCATAGGGCCCTGGAGCTTAGCAGGGATGTGGGTATGTGTTTATAGGTGAGTTTATAGATGGTAGTTACATATTTGCAGATAAAACTGCCTAGGCGGTGTGGACAAGAAGAAAAGGCAAAGGATAGAGCCTTGAGGTACACCAACATTCATGGAGGGCACACTAGAGAATCCTACAAATAGAATTGAATAGAGGTCCAGTAGAGAACTAAGAGGAGGGCCAAGGAAGCCTGGTGCCACTGAAACCAAGACGTTCCTCTTTGTATTGCAGCTGCCCTGAAGAGAAGAGCATATCACATTTTGAAAAGTTTCAGGTATTGCTCAGACATTCCCTGTGATTTCTTCTTTTTTTTTTTTTCCTAGAATGCTTCCCTAATCTCTACATAAACTACCACTCCCCTGTGAAGCCCTCCTGGCTACTGTATCTGTAAGGTACAATGAAGAATTATGACCAAATCACTGGTGGCATTAATCAGAAATTAACTTTGTAATTATATATGCCCATTTTGTTTAGCCAAACAAGAGACAAGGTATTTTTCATGCCTTGCCTGTGGTAGATGTCTCAGGCCAGTCCACTAGAAGCAGAGACTGAGAGAGGGACCCAGGTGCACATGATTCATTGAGGGAGTGCTTGTCACAAAAAACCTGCAAGTGAGAGGAGGAAGAAGGTTGTGATCTTGGATTACTTAGTCCTGGCCTGGTCCATAGCAGCCAGGGAGAATAATTGCATCTTAAAGTTATCCTTGCTTGAGGTAAGGGTGTTTGGTTTTGTACTCCTGCATCAGCCAAGGGCAAATCTCTGGAGAAGGTCATAGGTGTCAGTCACTAGTCTTGCCCTGGCAGCAGATAGGGGAGGGATTTAATGACCTATACAAAGGTATCAACAGTGTCCACTGCAGCAGGCAGGCATTCGAGGATTTAGTGATTGCTTTGTATTTCCCGGATGTTGGCTCTTTTTGTATTTGGCTTGGGAGCTATGGTGAAGAAAAATAGTTTCTCTCTTCATCTCTCTCTCTCTCCCCGCTTCACCTCCAATCCTTTTTGTTTAAAATGGAACTTTATTTTTTGTATGTCTTCTATTGAGGAAAATAAAAAGTTTAAAAAAGAAAATAAGTATTGCCCCAAATTCTAGCACCTTAAGATAATTACTGTTAACATTTCAGCATATTTTCTTCAAATTTTTATAAAAGCATTTTAGTCAAGATCATTCTGTAAATTAAACAAAAATAGTCATTTTACTTGTGCATAACCTTGTTAAATCTACAACTAGATACAATTTTATTATATGATTGAACTATACTTTATTATGACCATTCCCTTAATTTGAGGCTTTTAAGTTTTCCCATATTTTCACTTTTATAAAAAATACTTTCAGCAACGTATTTTGCCATAAGAACTATTCTTCACATTTCAGATTATTTCTTAAGATTAAATTCCAAAAATGGAATTACTGAGATCAAAGTCATGAAAATTATAAGGTTCTTGGTAGATACTGCAAATTGCTTTTTTTTTTACAGGCCGTCCACTTTAGACTTTCACCAGCAATTGATGAGACTGCCTTTTGCTATACTATGTCAGGGTAGTAGGCTGCTCCCTTTAGAATGAATCCCTCAGTTCTCTTCAGTGGAAACAACCGCTGAAATACAGTTCCTGTATTCTCTTCCAGAGATACGCTATATGTATTTATGATATTTTTTGATGTATGAAAATTTTGTAGTTTTACAAAGACAAACTCATTACATTGTCAAATTTGCTAATATTCTCATGATTGTGGTTCACTTTTGATTTTCCTCTATCCTTTGTCATTGACTGGTTGATATAATTATTTTGGTCAAAGAAGAGTCATATTGATCTTGAAAACTGGGACAAGAAAACTTTGTAAGAGGTGTTTGCTCAATCCATTTCACTCTTCTCAGGGGAGCCCGTAGGATGACCCACACCAGTGTAAGCCTTAGGTTTTCTAAGCAAGGTGGAAAAAATCAGCTTCATCTTGTCTGAGGGAAGGGCTCAGAAACAATGTCTGTCTACTGCTCAGATATTTGTAAAGTGATGATGATTCTGCCCATTGTTGTTAGAGAATACAGCATTTGCTGTAAAGGAAGGTTGTGTGTGTGTGTTTAGGTTCAGAGTGGAGGTGAGGCATAAATCAGAGAGAAGCAAACTGGTGGTAAAGGCTAGGTAAGAATAGATAACAACACGTTTTCAGAATTTGTTGGGAAAGTATGCAAGCTCTCTCAAATGCCCTCCTTTTGCTAAATTCCACAGCAACATTTTTTTTTTATTATATACAAGATCGCATACAGAGGAACCTGCCATACTGGATGGATGTTGTTTTCTCTATGTTCATTCTTCTTAAAACATTTTAAAATTATTTTGACATTTAGCTACTTATAAGTAGAAGCCTGAACAAGATAATTTAATTCTTGATCTGGATGATGTTAGGATTTGGATAAAGTGAACGAAAAAGTTATTACTCAAATGTGCCCAAAATGGTATAATAATGTATTCCAGAAGGTGTTAGAAAACAATTATAACTGTTCAAAAATCTTTTCCTAAAGATCAGGTATTCTGAATTTTTCTTTTTTAAAATCTTGACACAAACAGTTTATATTTTATTAAATTTCTTCACAAAGATCTGAACCTTTTCTAGTATATACCTGGCAACATACCAGATAGCACTGTCTGATAAATATAAATTTAAACCACTGAAGCGGAGTCTGAACTGAGGAAGAAAATTTGATGTAGGAGAGCACAGTTCCTCTTCTGTGTTAGAGAGTAGTGCTGTAAGATTTCCTTTCTTGTTGAGATAAGAGAAGGGAGTAGGAATGAGTGCAAATTGGGGTTACAATACATCATGATTTCTTGTGATGAAAGAAAAGCAGTGAACACCTTTGGGTCTCCATTTCTTTAACTTTAATGTGGGGAGATGTACTCGATTTGTAAATTATGTGATCTGTAACTTAGGTTCATCATGTTATCCCCTGTAGTGAAATAGGAACAAGGACCCACTGAGTTTTCTCTCTTGCTAATGGTTGTTTTCCTTGGGGCAGCTTGATGAAGGGCATATAGAGAAAGAGAGGATTTTCTTGTGGAATAACAATTTAGAAAGACTTTGATGGAGAGCAAGGATAAAACCCAGCTTTTAACACGAATTTGTGGCTAAGAGGTGCTCCTGCTTTTTAAAGCCAATTGTAGTGACAAAAGAGGGAAAGGGATGAAAGTGAATAGTGAAAGGGCAGGATACCAAGTGTGTTATTCTGCCAATGAGGTGTGACACCTGAGAAATGGTCAAGTATTCATTGAAACAATTCTAGGCAATGGAACAAAAATGGAAGGCTTCTTGCTTTACAAATATACAGAACAAAGAGGTTTACCCTTGAAATTTTTGGTAAGAGTCATAGATTTTAGGTAGGAGGTTACTTTCTGACCTCCTCTCCTGATAATCTCTGACTTACTCATCTCAACACAAGCACCCTTTTGTTATTCTCAAACATGCCAGGAAAGCTTCACCTTGGGGCTTTGGGCCTGGTTTTTTCCTTTCATGGACTGCTCTTCCCCAGATATTCCTCACCCTTCAAGTCTTTGCTCAAATGTCACTTTCCCATTGAGACCTTCCCATTAGATGATGCAGCCACCCTCCTCCTTCCACCCCAGCTTATGATCCCTTCCCCCAAACCCTCCTCATCCACTTTACTCCGATGTACTCCTTTTTTTCCATAGCACTTATGATCTTCTAATACATGGCAAATTTCAGTTATTTTCATTATTTATTATTTATGATCTCTTGCTTCCTTCCCCCATCCTCCTCCTATTCCCAGATGGAATGCTAAGCTTCAAAAGGGCAACGATTTTTATTTTTTCCTTATGAATGTGCTCAAAATAACTAGTACAGTGTCTGACATGTGAAAGGTACAAAGGGTACTCGTTTAGCATTTGTTAAATGAATAAATGAAGGCTTATGCTATCCACATGTACGAGAAGTACACATCAGTTAAGGAATGCAATAGAGAGATTTTATATATGTCTGCTTTTCCTGTAGCTAGTAGGTACAAATACAGGAAACTATATTAACTAAAGGTTTGTTTTGTTTCCTGGGAGAAAAACTACTTAGAAACGAGTCCTTTTACTACCAAGTTCACTGTGTTTTCTTAGATTCATAATATTTTGGTTTTGGGTGATGCTTCAAAGGTTTTTTCAGAGTCCTGTGTTATATGTTAGCTCATTTTAATCTCTATTTTACAATAAGAAAACCATAATTCAGAGAGGCAAAAACTCCCTTGCAACAAATGTGACCTCACAGAAGGGTACTCAGGCTTTCTGATTCCACAGCTTTCCCATAACACAGAGAAGATATAAAGACTACGTCATTTGAAGGACAAAAGACAAAAAGATGGGGGGTGTGTGTGTGTGTGTGTGTGTGTAAAAGGGATGCAGAGTGTGATGTCTGTTCATAGACCAAGAGCAGAGCACAAGAACAGAGACAAATTGTTAGAGACAAAGGAGAGCACTGCCATTTACAGTGACCTACATTTATTGTTCAATATTCAAAACATATTTTAAAAGCTTAAAATATCTAAAATATTTTCATACTGCTCATTTATGCCACAAAATTTATACTCTGTAAGGTGGTTTATTATTATTTTCTCTGTTTCTTGTAACTATAACCCATTTGAAATATTATCAAAACTGAAATCTTGTCATCATTTTCCAATAGTTTTCAGCTCTGTAGCCATAAATTTTCAATATTAGACAACAGTTTTTGCTCTTTGTTAACATGTATTTATCACATATTTTATTTCTAGGATACACAGCTGTTCACTGTAAAACTATTCTTTTAAGTGTCAGCCTTCAATCATTTGGCCATTTAATTTCTATTTTTTCCCCTAGCAGCTGTTCTATTGATTGTCTAGAAATTGTTCGTTCTATGTTTAAAATTATAACAGGAAGTGCAAAATTAAAAGGTTACATGTAAAAAAGGATGCTGGAGTCTAAGAACACAAGTGCAGCTGTGCGCTTCCAAGAAACTGATATATATATATATATATTCCACACACACACACCCCATACACACATACACATACATACATACACACACATTGGAAATGCATATGTACAGACACTAATATTGACTTTATTGAAATAATTCAGGAAAAATATCAAGTATATTAAGTGAATACCACATGCTAGTTACTTTGCTGAATACAGAGGCACTGTTTCAGGAAGTTGGTATAATACTATTATCCTTATTTTGGATGGGCATTGTGGTTCACACGTGTAATCTCAGCACTTTGGGAGGCCGAGGCGGGTGGATCACCCGAGGTCAGGAGTTCGAGACCAGCCTGGCCAACATGGTGAAACCCCATCTCTACTAAAAATACAAAAATTAGTTGGGCGGACACCTGAAATCCCAAGTACCCGGGAGGCTGAGGCATGACAATTGCTTGAACCCGGGAGGTGGAGGTTGCAGTGAGTTGAGATCCTGCTACCGCACTCCAGCCTGGGTGACAGAGTGAGACTCCATCTCAGAAAAAAAAAAAAAAAATACTTATTTTACAGATGAGGAAACTGAATTTCAGGGAAGCTAAGTAATCTGTTCAAGTTTCCACAGCAACTATGTTGCAGAGATAAAATTGGAATTAAGTTTTGTCCTGATTTCAAAAGGTTTGTTTCTCCTCCTAATCTCTTTTTTCCTGAACTATTTCACATATATAAGAACTACAAAGAGAAAATGAAAATGTATGTATTTATCATTTAGCTTAAGAAGCAGAACGTGGTAAACGTAATTAGACCCTTAATTATATCTCCTAATCCCATTCCCTTGCTTTTCCTTCTGAATCTTGAATTTGTGTTTATCATTCCCATTTACATTTTTATATGTTTACTATATATATGTGTGTCTCAAAGCAATATTTAGTGTTGCCATGTTTTGAAATTTTATATGCTGTTGTGAAAATTTACATTTTCAGTCAACATTATTTTCATTGCTTTTTAAATTTTTGATCCATCTTGTGTTTATAGATGTTTAGGTTGTCTCTATTTTTTTTTTTTTTTTTTTTTTTTTGAGACGAAGTCTCACCCTATCGCCCAGGTTGGAGTGCAGTGACGCAATCATGGCTCACTGCAACCTCCATCTCCCAGGTTCAAGCTATTCTTCTGCTTCAGCCTCCCCAGTAGCTGGGGTCACAGGTGCATGCCACCATACCTGGCTAATTTTTGTAGTTTTTAGTAGAGAAGGGGTTTCACCATGTTGGCCAGGCTGATCTTGAACTCCTGACCTCGTGATCCACCCACCTCAGCCTCCCAAAGTGCTGGGATTACAGGCGTGAGCCACCGCACCTCGCCAGTTGTCTCTAACTTTTAGCAATGACTTTACATTTTTGACAAGTTGATGGGTACAAAACAGTGTATTATTGTTTTTAATTGGTATTGAAATGGAATTCTTTTCATATATTTATTGGCAAGTAATATTACCAGTTCAAGTATTTTGCCCCTTTCTTCTAGTGAGTTGTTCATCCTTTTCTTATTAATTTTAGGGTGACTGCAGATGATAATCTCTGTAGATGTCTTCCTGAATTTATTTTTCTATATATCATGTCTTTTGATGTACAGGAATTTTTCATATGTTTAAAGGTTTATGAGTCCATTTTCACACTACTATAAAGAAACTACTGGAGACTGGGTAATTTATAAAGAAAAAGTTTTTCTTTTATCTGTTTTTATTTATTTATTTTAGAGACAGGGTCTCACTATGTTGGCCAGGCTGGTCTTGAACTTTTGGGCGCCAACAACCCTTCTGCTTCAGCCTCCCAAAGTGCTGGAATTACAGGCATGAGCCACCATGCTCAGCCAAGAAAAAAGTTTTAATTGACTCACAGTTCCACATGGTTGGGGAGGACTCAGGAAACTAACAATCATGGCTGAAGGTGAAAGAGAAGCAAGGCATGCTTTAAATGGCAGCAGCAGAGAGAGAAAGTAATACGGGGGGTAAGTATCAAACATTTTTAAACCACCAGATCTCCTGAGAACTCACTCATTATCATAAGAACAGCATGGGGGAAACCGCCCCCATGATCCAATCACCTACCACCAGATCCCTCTCTCAACACATAGGGATTACAATTCAAGATGATATTTGGGTGGGGACACAGAGCCAAACCATATCAAAAGGAAATTTTTATTTCTTTTTCTGTGAATTGTCTATTGATATCCTTTGCCAATTTGCAAAGGATATCTATTCTTCTATTGGAGCTTTTTGTCTCTTCCTCAACTTTTTTTTTTCTTTAAAATTGTAAGAGCTATTAACTATTTTCATTTTTTCTTTTATTTTCTTCCTTCCTTTCCTTTCTTTTCTTTCTTCCTTCCTCTCTCTTTCTGCTCTCTCTCTCTCCCTCCCTCTCTCCGTTTCACTCTGTTGCCCATGCTGGAGTGCAGTGGCATGATCATAGCTTACTGTAGCCTTGAACTCTTGAGCTCAAGCAATCCTCGTCTCAGCCTCCCGGGTAACTAGGACTGCAGACATCATGCCCAGCTCATTATTTTTTCTTTGGCAGAGGTAGGGGTCTCACTATGTTGCTTAGATTAGTCTCAAACTCCTGGGTTCAAGTGATCCTCCCACCTTGGCCTCCCAAAGTGCTGTGATTACAGGCTAGCGCCACCACACTTGACCTCTTCTTGTATTTTTATAATCTTACTTTTTACATTTAAATCTTACATCCTTTGAGAATTTATCTTAGTGTGATCCACCCTTATCTGGGCTATGCAGTTTTTCCAACAGCATTTATTTAAAAGTCCATCTTTGTCTCACTGATTTCAGATGCCACTGAATTCTTGTGTGCATTTGAGTCTATTTCTGGACTTTCCATTTTACTCCATTGGTTTTTCTATTTATGTAACATTACTACACTATTTTAATGATCAGATCTTTATAATATAACTTAATATGTGATAAGGTTAGTTGATCCTTATTGCCCTTCTTTTTAAAAGTTTTCCTAGCCACTCCTTATTTATAACTTTTCTATATGAACTTGATATCAGTTTGGCTACTTCTTTTACAAAATTCTTTTGGAATTTTATTGAGATTTTGTTGAATTTATGAATTAAGTTAGATGGAATTAAGATCTTAATGATGTGTTTTTCCATCTAAAAACATGGAATGACATTTCATTTATTCAAATCTACTTTTAGGTCCTTTAAAAGTGCTTATGTTTTTGTAAAAATAAATTATGGATTTTAAAAACGTTATGTTTCAAGTTATTTTAGGAATAACTGTTTATTCCTAATTGTTTTTATCTTTTTCTGTTGCTGTTTTGCATTAGTTCTTTTCTTCTATTTTATCCTCTCTCAGGTTATTGTTTGTAAAAATGGACTATTGATACATATATATTAATTTGATACCCTACTACTTCACTGAATTTCCTAATTGTTTTTAGTTTATGGGAAATTCTGAGTTTTTAGTTATACAATATACCGTCTACAAATAGTGATAGTTTTACTTTCTCTATTAAAATATTTCTGCATATAGACTCTTCTTTGCTTGGGAAAGCAACAAAATAAAAAATACTTCTATGTGTAATTCTTTTTTCATTTTTATCACATTGGCTAATATTTCAAGTATAATATTAAATAGCAGTGATGACAAAACACATCCTTACCTTTTTCCTGAGTTAAGTGAAAATAATGCCAATGTTTTGCCTTTCAGTATGATGCTGATTTTTTGTAATATATATAGACACATACAAATATATACATACATATGTTTACATATGTATATGTACATACGAGTTTATAAATATAAATACCTACATGTATGTATATGTTTAATGTTTATAAATGGATATATGTGTATACATATATATATATCTGTGCATATATATGCTGAGATGTTTGTATATGTATGTATTTTATTGATATATAATACAAAAATTCAGCTGAGTGATCTTAATAAGAATTGGGGTTGAATTTTTGACATCAGAAGATACTGATATGACATTTCTCCTGAAATGTTTTAATATAATTCATTATATTCATCAGTTTTCCAATATTCAGTCATCTTTGAATTTTTAGAATCTCTTTCTCAGTGCAGTTGTTTTTTTAACGGTGTTTTTGGATGGTAATTGTTAAACCTTAAGATTTGGCCAGGCACAGTGACTCATGCCTGTAATCCCAGCGCTTTGGGAGGACAAGGCGGGTGGATCACAAGGTCAGGAGTTCAAGACCAGCCTAACCAACATAGTGAAACCCCGTCTCTACTAAAAATACAAAAATTAGCTATGCGTGGTAGCGGGTACCTCTAGTCCTAGCTACTTGGGAGGCTGAGGCAGGAAAATTGCTTGAACCCGGGAGGCTGAGGATGCAGTGAGCCAAGATTGTAGTGCTGCACTCCAGCCTGGGTGACACAGCGAGTCTCTGTCTCAAAAACAAAACAAAACAAAACCCTTAAGATTTATGCATTGACATTTATAAGTGATATTGGTCAGAACCAATAATCTAGGATGGTATTTACTTATTTACCTTTTCCTTAGATTTTCCAGGACTCTGTGGCTAATTTGGATTTAAACTCCAAGCCAGGATATGGGCACATTTGGTGAACAAATGTTATGAGTCCCTTCTCTCATGAGCACCTTTGAGTGTGAGCTTTATGTACAGGTATGCAAGCCAACACTTTGTTTCCTATCTCACATATTTTTTAAGACTGAAGCCTTCTAGTTACTGAGCTCAATTCAGTGTGTGAAAGATGTTTGCTATAAACAACATGGCAACCAGGCCAAATGATCTGAAGGAGAGAGACAGCATTGGAGTTGGAAGTTGCGTATCTTTGACAACCTAATCTCAGAGATGATTATTTCTATCATATTGTTTTGGCCACACAGATTAACTATGGTATAATATGGGAGAGGATTACATGAAGTTTCTAACACCAGGAAGAGGTGATCATTGGAAGCCGTTTTACATGCTGGCTGCCAGAATACATTCCCATTTTTAAATTATTTTAATTCTAGTACATACTGACAGTTCATGATTGCAAAGACACAATGAAATGATATGATAGAACAGATATCTGAAGGTGTCAAGGGATAGTAAAGTGGAAAATAATTTAAATAGAAAGTTTTTACAGACAAACTTAGCTAGCCAATGGTGGATTTGTTTGTTTCACAATAATTTCATACTGGTGAGTTTGTTTTCTTATAATACAACTGACGTAGAATTTTTCTTCTCGGTCATTTTGCAAGCCAGGGACCCCTGGCTGGCAATGCCCCACCCAGGCCTCGCTCCACCACACTTGAGTGCCCCAGCTTGCCTGTGTTACAGCTTGTACCCACGTTCGGCAGTTCCTGAGTTCTTTATACTGTGCCCAAGAAGAATGAGGATACACTGGACATTGAAAGGTAAAGAGGGAGGAGAATAATTTCATTGAGCAATGAAAACAGCTCTCAGAAGAGAGGGGAGCTGGAGAGAGAATGAGAAGGGCAAGTTGTCTTGCCCAAAGTCAGGTTGTCTCTACCCTGTAGTCAGGTTATCTCCCCCTTTACTGACTGAGTCTGGGGTCTTTAAAGGCACAGGATGGGGAGTGCATGCTGATTGGTTTGTGAGTACGCAAAAAAGGTTAAAGCGAAGACACCACTCAAAAGTGGGCATGACAGTGTAGAAAACCAATGAGGAAATGGTAGGTATATGTAAAACAGGTGAACAGTGGGGTCCAATCAGAGGAAAGCACACCAAACAGGAAGACAAGTTCTCAATCTGGTCTGAGGATTTAACTTGTAGCTTGACTTTCAGGCTTTAAACTGTCTTTGGCTTGGAGGTTGGTTTTCACTGGGAACCTGCCCTTATCTGCCTAGGCATTTGGCTGCTGCTTGTCACTATCACAACTACCAATATATCAATATAAAAGACATTGTGTAATTGCTGAATAAGTGGAGAGTTTGAAAATGTATTAATCTAAATAGTTCTGACAAATGATTGTTCTATTTTCAAAAAAATGAGACATTTCATCTAAACTTAGGGTTAATCAATCTCAGGATTATATTAGAGAAATAGATAAATTGTATTCTCTTTTTAGAACACCATTAGAATTTAAACATATTATCCTATGTCAAGCACATTGTCAATAGAATAAGTACTGATTATCTATTGAAAGACAGTGTTAGTGATAGGTTGA
Organism: Mandrillus leucophaeus; assembly: GCF_000951045.1. Taxonomy (NCBI): domain Eukaryota; kingdom Metazoa; phylum Chordata; class Mammalia; order Primates; family Cercopithecidae; genus Mandrillus; species Mandrillus leucophaeus. The sequence continues at coordinate 196,841 of NW_012101887.1, read as the reverse complement.
CTAATCTTATTAATGATGGTTACATATTCTAGATGGAGTATTTTCTTTATATTCCGCCTCATTTCCACTTCATTTTGGAGCATATAGCAGCTGCTATCTGCATCCTGAAATAGTGAGAAGTAAATTTCCCAGATGACCGTTTAATAGTGTAATCAAATCAGCTAAGGCCTTTCAAATAAATGATATTCATATCATCAGTATTAACTCTGTTAATCCTAGGTAGGGTCTCTCTCAGAAGCCTATCACATTTAGAAAACTTTAGAGATTTCATCTACAAAGAAAATTGGAATACAACTTTAAATGCCCATTCTCTGGAACCTCCCTCTTTGAATAATATTAATTTTTGAAATACTGTCTAAGATTCACATATATATAGTAGTTAGGTGCTTTTGATGTCTGTTTACCAAGTTATGGTAGCCAAAATATCCTTCTTCTATGAGTGCTCCTTAGAAAAACCTGAAAGCTACCCATCTACACTATATTTGTGAGAACATAAAATTAATCAATTATTTAACATTATTGAGACAGTCTTCTAGATTCTGGAAAAGAAAATCTGTGCCTTATATTTAGAAAATTTACATATATGTTTACCCTGGTAATCTCATCTCTGGGAATCCTAAAGATGTACTGAAAAAAATACAAAATGCCATACACACAAATACATATGAATATTATAGTATTTGTAATAATGAAAGGACCAACCCGAATGCCCATCAATAAGGCAAGGGTTGAATAAAATATGACACATTCACCCAGTGGATTACTTTGTAGATATAAAAAGGAATGAGGAGGATTTCCATATAATTTCATTTGCAGTACCTTTTTTTTTTTTTTTTTTTTTTGAGATGGAGTCTTGCTCTGTCACCAGGCTGGAGTGCAACAGCGCGATCTTGGCTCACTGCAACCTCAGTCTCCTGGGTTCAAGCGATTCCCCTGCCTCAGCCTCCTGAGTAGCTGGGACTACAGGCATGTGCCACCACACCCAGATTTTTTATACACACACACACACACACACACACACACATTTTGTATTTTAGTAGAGTTGGGTTTCACCATGTTAGCCAGGATGTTCTTGATCTCCTGACCTCGTGACCCGCGCACCTTGGCCTCCCAAAGTGCTGGGATTACAGGTGTGAGCCACAGCGCTGGCCCATTTGCAATATCTTAATATTTATTACTCTGTTGAAAAAAGCAAGGTCAGTTTATAGTATTTGAAATATGCTATGTTTAATGTAAGTATAGAAGCAGATATGAAAATCTAAATTATACCTTTGCTTGTATGTCCGGGAATAAACAATGGAAAGATAAGTCAGAAACTAATAAAAATTCTTACCTATGGGGAGAAAGAGGAGGAACATTGTGGCACAGTCAGACATGGAGGTGGGACTTTAGAGAATGTACTTTGTATAAAGGTTTGACTGTTTTACATAATTAAAAACCACATTAAATTAAAAAGGGAAAAAATTCTTAAGGAATTAAAATAATAAATAATGAAACAAATGAATTTAGTGGCATTAAAAAGTTGGTTATATAACCATGTTGGCAAACTAATTATATCAAGTGATTTAAAAAATGATATTTTATCTATCTCTAATGCGACAACAAAAAAAGAATTGCAAAATAACCTGTAAACTGCAAAGAGGAGTCTTACTATTATACGTACTGTCATTTTGAAACTAAAATATATTGTAAGATAAAGTATTCAGTAATTATGTTAATGTTTTAGGAACCAAGGGTTTCCATACAAGAAGGAAACAAGTATAAAATAGTAAAATACCTTGTGATTTTATATTTGAATTTGAAATATCAGTTAGCATTCATGATTCTGCCCTTTACCTACCCAAATAAAATATTTTGCTAATTTGCCAGCTAGGTCTCTGAAAAGACTTAGAAACAATGAAAATTTAGCAACATTCTAAAATACCATTTTCCACTAAAAGAAATCAAGTCTCCTTAGAGAATGGCGATTCTAGATCTATAACAGAAAATGTTTAAGATTCGCCTGGGATATCTTGTGCCAAAAAGCATGAAAGCTATCCAATACTAATGTGGTCACATTAAATGTATACATCATCCACTTGAAGTTGGTCCTAGAAGTCTACCTGAGACAATTTGAGCATCAAAAAAGATAAATGACCAGGCCAGGCACGGTGGCTCATGCCTGTAATCCCAGCATTTTGGGAGGCCAAGACAAGTGGATCACTTGAGGTCAGGAGTTAGAGACCAGCCTGGCCAACATGGTAAAACCTTGTCTCTACTAGAAATATTTAAAAAATTAGCCAGACATGGTGGCGCATGCCTGTAAGCCCAGCTATTCAGGAGGCTGAGGCAGGATACTCATTTGAACCTGTGAGACGGAAGTTGCAGTGAGCTGAAATGGTGCCACTGCACTCCAGCCTGGGTGACAGAGTGAGACTCCATCTCAAACAAAACAAAACAACCCTCCCCAAAACCAAAGCAAAACAAAATATTAATGGCTATACTAGATCAAAACACAAATATGTAAGAATGTGTGAGTCCATTATGAGACAAAAAAAAAAAACACCAAAAAATAACAATGCCAAACAAAACAAACTAACCCCAAGTTATTAAATAACTTGAAATTTGCTGGGGCACCAAGTCATTATGCTGCCAGCTAACAAAAGATCAGACATTTATTCTACTTGAACAACAGTTGATATGAGAAACCTCTCTTCTTATTAATGAATTTAGATAATAAATGCAAAAGAAGTGATTAAATAAAATTATTAATGAAGGCAATAATCATCAATGGATAGATACTAAACCATTAGCTAAACTGTTGGTGGGAACTTCATCATGGATAAATCATCAGGCTGATATCACCCTAACCTTCTGATTTATCTTAGCATCACTAAAAGGGTGCCAACCCCTCATTTTGTGCCCCATCATGAGACACAACAGGAAGTAAAACAGAATTCTTGCCTATAAAAGTGAACCTGAATCTAATTAGACTTCTGTATATAACAACAACCAGATTATAGAAAATATTAAGTGGTAAGCAATCTGTCAAATTTAGAATATGAGACATGCTAGTGGACAAATGTACTGGGTTTCCAACAAATCAATAGCATGGGAGGAATACAGAAGTAGGGGGAAGAGATTTAAGACATAAAAAGCCAAATGCAGCATGTGGGTCTTGTTAGGATCCCAATTCAAATGAATTAAATGTAAAGAGACATTGTTGAGATAATCAGGCAATTTGAATTCAAAATACAAATAAATGACACAAAGGGTTATTGTTAATTTAATTTGATGTGATAATGGTATGATGATTTCAAATACTACAAAACAATGCTTTATCAGGAAGAGATATATACTGAAGATTTTATAGGTGAAATAACATGAAATCTTATGTCTAAGATTTGCTTGAAAATACCTCAAGGAAAAACTATTGTAGAGAGATAGAGGAGATGTAATTGGTAAAAATATTAAAATTTTTTTGAACCTGAGTGATAATGGTAGTCCACTATAGTATTATTCCTATGCAGGTTCACTATAATATTCTTCCTATTTTTGTAGGTCTTTGTATAATAAATTTTTAAAAATCTACTCTCATGTAGCTTGCATTTTCATAGAAAATACAGATAACAAACATGTCATAATAAAACATACAGTCCTTTCAACATAAATAAGGAAACATAAATCAAACATGAAGGGGGTAGGAAATATAGGATAGTGATGTGCAATTTTGATAGGGTGGTCAGGAAAATTCTCATTGAGAAAATCACATTGAGTAAAGGCTTGAAGTGAGGTAGCAAGCCATGCAAATATCTCTGAGAAGAGCATTTCAAATAGAATGAACAGTAAATGCAAAGTCCCTGAGGCAGGAGCATGAGTTGTTTAAGGAACAATGAGGAGGCCAATGTGATGGGAACATCTTGAGTGAGGGGTTAAATAGTAACAGTTGAGGTCAGAGAAGAAAAAGTGGAGAGGAGATACAAATCACATAGTACTTTCTAGGTCATAGTGGGGTAGATTTGCAAATTCCTCTCCATCAAGTAAAATTGTAGATTTTACTGGTAGATGTGATATATTTCTTCTGTGGTTTTAAGTACCCACTACATTACTGCATAAACCATGCGTATATGTGCTTTGACTGAAGAAGCACAAACGTAGCCTATTCCTTTAATGTTAGCAAATAATGGCATAAGAAATTACCTTGACAAGATATATTAAAGAGAGGAATGCATAGAGAGTTCTCTTAAAGATGTGTATAATGTGATTAGAACAAAATGAACCCTAAACCCAGTAGAGAAGAAAATCTAGCAGAAAGGGAATTAAATAGCTTCTCACTACTCCAGATGGGGTACTAGGCAGACTGATAGTGTAGAAGGAGGAGGATCCCTGTGCAGGAAGCCTGGAGGCCCCCAGAGGAAATGGTTCTGCCTTATCCTGTCAGGGGAAGAAGAGCAATTCTGCCCAAGGGTCTCAGGTCTCAGGTCTCATTAGGCGTGGCCCCAATGCATGTCTTGTCAATTGCTTTGAAGAGAGAGTCACAGGCTCTTTTTATACAGGGTTGCTTGGGTCACTCGGGGCTCTTTTGGCAAATGGATAGGTATTGAGAAACTGGGCTGCCATGCACAAAGAACTCACTATTCCACTTAAGTTATGTTGCTGGATGTCATCATCCTCTTATATTTCATGTATAACATTTACAACTAATTGTAAGTGTATTTTTGAGCCATGTAACTCTGTTTAAATGTTTTTGTTTATTACTTACAGGGCTTAACTAATTTAGAGGATGGTCTGATGATTAAAAAAAAATCCTATTACAAAGTGTCCAGGTAGGGTTCCCCCCACCGGAAAAAAAACTTTCAGGGGAATACTAACAATACAGGACACTACAAAATATTTTTTTAGCATTTGAATTTTTCCTGGTTTTGCCAATGTCGTAGAAATATCTCTGAGATTATAAATTTAGTTTTAAAAAATTATTGTTATTTTTTGCTTTTTTACCACAGAAATATGAAATGATTTTGGCTATATGGTGATGTAATGAACTATTCCATGATTTCCTGAACTGCTCTCTGGAGTGAGAAGGGATCTTGAGCATCTGGCTTAGGCTGGAATTCTAGGATTAAGGTCAGATACGAGAATGAAGGCCCACAAGGTGTGTTGGAAAGAAGAACCAGAAAAAAGTTTTAGGAACTAAAACTCAAACCCAAAGTAGGAACTTAAGGAGAATAAAACTTAATAAAAAATAGGAGGTTTGGCCAGGCATGGTGGCTCACGCCTATAATCTCAGCACTTTGGAGGCCAATGCAGACAGATCACCTGAGGTTAAGAGTTCGAGACCAGCCTAGCAAATATGGTGAAACCCCATCTCTACTAAAAATACAAAAAAATTACCAGGTGTGGTAGCACATTCCTGTAATCCCAGCTACTTGCGAGACTGAGGCAGGAGAATTGCTTGAACCCAGGAGATGGAGGTTGCAGTGGGCTGAGATCAGGCCAGTGCACTCCAGCCTAGGCTACAGAGCGAGACTCCATCTCAAAACAAAACAAGAAAAAGTAAGAGGTTTGTGATTGGGGTCAAATATAAAGTATGTTAGGAAGAATAAAAATGAAATGGTACCTGGAGATATTGTCTGAGTCACCATTACACAAAAGGAAGCTAACTTAGTGCTCCTGGCTTCTTGGCCATGAGCTAGTCAGAGACTCTGATGAGGCCTATATTTTTAACCACAGTATAGACTGCTGGTCATCAACAGGGTAACTATAATGCCCTTGGAATGATCTGAAAGAGCCCAGAGTACCACATTGGTGATACTACAGTGCCTTTGTTTTTCCTCCAGTTATTTGATCCAGACTCAAGATAAATTATCTGCCTGATTTGATTTACATGTTTGTCTTCCCCGTGAAATTGTTAAGTATTCAGTGTCAGGGATCATGTCTTATTCACATTTATTAATGACTATTTATTGATGGAAAAAGAGAATTATTCTGGCCAAAGACAAAAGAATTTACTTGAACTCACATGCCACAAACTTAAATAAGCCAGATTACCCACCTATTTATATAGCGTCAGGTAACACTCAACTGCACAAGTTTACAGATATGAAGTTGGCCACAAAGTCTCAACGTATAGCCTTTGAAATTTTGCAGAGACAAGAAAATCAATTTTGTTATGCATTCTCTCAGCAATAGCAATGGTAGCAATTCTCTTCCTGATTCCTCATCTGAATGTGTGTTATGACAGTGTAGAGGTGGAAGGCTAGAAGCAGCTGTTCACATGGTGTAATAAGATAAATTCCTAAAGGCTGTCTGTCCAAAATTATTTTCACTCTTTTCCATGGATTTATGCTTGCAAATTTTATATTTTTAATACTAAAAGTGGTGCTAATTGAATAAAGAATAAAAATATAAAGTGATTTAGCTACAAACTGATAATTAACTTGGCTACTACCCTTCCTACCTTACTACTTCCTATGGTTTGCTTTCTAAGCTACACACCCAAACAGGAAAGACAAGCTTCCTAGATCAAAGAGGTTTCCCTAGAAATAGGGGGATCTGGGTTTCCTTACTAAAAACCGTGAACAAACTCTCTTAAGATCCATTTCGGGGTATAACATAATTAAATTCCTAAAGGTGAAGAATTGATCAATAGGGCAGATCTGGACTTAGTGACATCTCGAGGGAGTAGTGGGCTAACATAAAAATGCTGAATGCCTTTAGAGTGAAGAGAAAACAGGCAGGTATGTTTTCTTCCAATTCTCTATTTTGGAAGTTGCAGGTTCTATTTTCTTCTATTAAATAATGAATTCTGGGTTTTGGAGGCAAATGATCGTATCCAAATTTCAATCCATAAAATTTACCATGTAATCAAGTATTTTCTGCATTTGACTAAAAGGTACAAGCCATATATATATAATTATTTATTATTATTTTTTGAGACAGCCTTGCTCTGTCACCCAGGCTGCAGTGCAGTGGCATGATCTCAGCTCACCGCAACTTCTGTCTCCTGAGTTCAAGTGATTCTCCTGTCTCAGCCTCCCTTGTAGCTGGGATTACAGGCATGTGCCACCACTCCTGGCTAATTTTTGTATTTTTAGCAGAGACCAGGTTTCACCATGGTGGCCAGGCAAGTCTTGAACTCCTGACCTCAAGTGATCCGCCTGCCTCGGCCTTCCAAAGTGCTGGGATTACAAGCATGAGCCACTGCGCCCGACCAAAAGAATATATATTTTTAAATTTCAGCAACATACAAAAATCTCAGTAGAGATGCTGTTATATATGTTTTGGTAAGCAACAAAATTCAAAGCTTTTGTATTTCATTCATCCAAGATATTAACAAGAAATGATCTAAAGAGCCTAGTGACATAAATGGAAATTCTAGGAGAAAAGAGAAGATGTATCTTCAAATTTTCAATTATAGAGTGAACATCTATGTAAACCCCAACCACGAAAGAATACAAACAAAGCCTTGGCAATTAAATTGCTATGACTTACATCTCAAAAGGGGTATGAACTACATGTTTCTCTTTTCTATTAATTGCTTTTCAATTACTAGAAAAACAATATTCCATTGAACATCTCTCAGTATTATTCTGAGTAGTTCTCTAGAATATTTTCATGTTTAATTAAGGATTTGTTTTCATATTACCCTTAACACTATTCATTGGTCTAAAGACACACAGAATGGGGACTAGAACATATTAATCCATATGCAGGAAAATAGAACATGTTAGTTGGGCCTACTTGTGGGATAAGTTAATTTAAAAACTAAGTAGCTTTGGAACATACTACAAATAAAACAAATGAAAAATATAGTATTTCAGCAAAGACCTAGATGTACCATACTCAGAAAATGCAGTAAATGAGCACTAGATATGTATTTAAAAAATATAATCTAGGAGTTAATTATCCACTTTTCAAAGTGAGTCTTTATTTTAATAAAATATTTTAATGAATATATTTCACTCATATATTCCTTTATATATTTAAAATTTTGTTTGTTTTACAAATAGTTTACTTACTACTATCTTTAAAGGATGTTAACAGTTGCTCAATGTAAGATATTCTTGTATTGAGCCAGGGAATAGACTTGTGAAAAGTTTTTGAATGACTGTGGAAACAGTTTAATCCTACATGGGTCTATTTTTTTAAACTTTCAATGGGGGTGATAATGCCAATTTTTTTTTTAAAGCTTTAAAGCCTGTCAGAAGTCCATTTTTCTAAATATGTCATATGCAATAATTATGAGCTTCTTTTATGATAAAAAACTGCAGGTCAATTTTAAGAATAAAATAATAAGTTACACTATTAAGTAGTGACAATGGACATTATACTTCTCACTACCATTCTGTGTCTTATTTTAAATTTCTTTTTGGTACTGTTTGCTACCCTTACACCTGCTTTTTTGGTCTCTACTATACGTTTATCTTTGCCCTATGTTTTTTATTTCCTTCTCTTCTTTTATTTCTGGCTTCTACACCTTATGTCTATACCCAGTGACATTTCCAACATTGCCTGGTTTGCTGTTAGTATATACTATTGTATTCAAGTTTTAGTAAATTAATATATATGTATATATTAGAGTATAGCAATATGGCCAATGGAGCTGCCAGGCCATCCAACTCAGTAGGTACATCAAAAGGCTTTCTAGGAGGACTTTATCTATGAAACATGCAGCCACATCCATATTTTAACTTGCTTATATTTATTTGCCCTAAGAGAGATTTCTCAGAGCTTGACTTTATTTCCAGAGATTCAATGTAAACACCAATTTCAAATTCTGAAAATTAAGCCCTTCCAATATTTCTTGGCAAGAGGGATGAATAATTACCAATAAATCTGATAAGGTGGATAAAGTAGCTCATGTGACTTCTAGTTACCGTTAACATGCTTGAAAGTACAGCACACATACACACACTAGCAAACAAAAACACTGTGAAAAAGTACTTAAACTTGAACAGAATTTCCAAATAATGGGAAAATACAGTGCCCTAGAGTAAATGGGTCCTAAAATAGCCCTAGTTTTTTCCCCCTCAAAATAAGCGATATCACTACTTAGCAGACAAAGCCATTGTTCATTTTTTTCTTGTCACCTGTGTTACTATCTATGTCATTTGAGTCAAAGAATGAAGCATATGTAAATGAAAAAGTATAAGGAATATCACCAAATTAGTGAGTGGGAGTAGTAAAAAAAAAAAAAAGAAAAAAATATATATGACTGTCATAGATTTGCATATTTGGTTTCCAGATTCCAGCAGTGTCTGCCACTTGTGATGTTACTACAGAAATAACATCATATTTTTATATTGAGGCCATTTTTTAAAAGACTGAACATGTATAGGCTAGGTGCAGTGGCTCACGCCTGTAATCTCAGCACTTTGGGAGGCGAAGGCAGGTGGATCATGAGGTCAGGAGTTCAAGACCAGCCTGGCCAAGATGGTGAAACCCCATCTCTACTAAAAATAGAAAAATTAGCTGGGCATGGTGGCAGGTGCCTGTAACCCCAGCTGCTCGGGAGGCTGAGGCAGAGAACTGCTTGAACCCGGGAGGTGGAGCTTGCAGTGAACTGAGATCATGCCACTGCACTCCAGCCTGACACTCCATCTCAAAAAAAAAGAAAGAAAATGTAGCTAATGCCATCATCCCACAGGTACTACATGAATCAAGTCTTTTAGTAGCTATTTATTAAACCACTTTCAGATCTATTTGAATTACATAAAAAGTAGATGCCATATATTAGTAAGTTATATCACTAATTTATAAATCAATGGAACCAAATATGGCAGTAAAACAATAAATTTAGTTTAGTGTTTTTGTTTGTTTGTTTGTTTGTTTTTTGAGACGGAGTCTCGCTCTGTCGCCAGCCTGGAGTGCAGTGGCATGATCTCGGCTCACTGCAACCTCCGCCACCTGGGTTCAAACAATTCTCCTGCCTCATCCTCCCAAGTAGCTGGTATTACAGGTGTGCGCTACCACGCCCAGCTAATTCTTTTTTTAAAAAGTTTTATTTTTAGTAGAGATGGGGTTTCACCATGTTGGCCAGGATGGTCTCGATCTCTTGACTTCGTGATCCACCTGCCTCGGCCTCCTAAAGTGCTGGGATTACAGGCGTGAGCCACTGTGCCCGACCAAATTTAGTTTTTAAAAACCTAATTGAGAACATAGGGCAAATATTGTGTAGCTATACTTTCTTTTACTTAAAGAAATCAATGTTTCTGATTCTTCTGTGGCTGTCTTGATTGTCAATTACCTAAGATCCCAGAGCATCAGTTCCCTCTCAATCTGATTTCTTTTCTACTCAGTTAAGGTTACACTATCTTAACTGGGGTGCAAATGTTTAAAAAGACTGGATAACCTCACATTGTTCACACTGTGCCTGGAATTGCTGTTTTCTATTCATTATCTAAACCAGAACATTGGGGAGATATAGTATATACCTGTGGATTTACTTTCAGTTTGGGAAAGCAAACACTCTTGTCAGCGAAGGAGCTGCATCCTCAATACGAGAACTTGAAAATTATTCCCCTTTGGAGAGCTCAAAAGAAAGGAACTTAGTCCAATTACTTCTATTTACTCACAAGACAGCTGAAGTAATCAAAGTCACAAAACTAGTTAGAAACCTGAGTAAAACCAAAGCCCTATGCTCCTAGTTCCAGCTCAGTGTCTTGCCCCTTCTTCCATTGTAACCAATTTACTTGAATATATGAGATATTTACTATACTTGATGTATAGATATGTATGCCATTTTAGGGGTTTTCAGACAAAATTAAATTCACACTCAATTGTTTTTTGCTATCATAAATGCAATAGCAGTTGAACTTACAGCTGAAGGAACGCTTGACATTCTTCTCTTATTCCTCTTTTTTTATGTGTAATGGGAAGGAAAAGATTCCATTAGATGATCTCTATTGTTTCTTCTAGTTTTAATATCCTCTGAATCCATGAATCATCCTAGTACATATTGGTATGCAGCAAATGGCAAAAGGGATGTCTTTGTAAATTTAAGATGTTGATATAAATTCCTGTAGTGCACGTTTACTACTGAAAGCATAGAATAACCACCACAGCTTAAATGAGTATTTAGTCTCCCTTTACGGTTGCCACATTACATACACTCCTCCCCCCACCATTTCTCCCCTCCATTCCCTGTCAATCTGTGTAACGTGCTCAGTCTGTAAATGCAAGGTAGTAGAATCAAAAGAACACAGGCTTTGGCATAAGACAGACATGGGATTTGAATCCAGGCTGCGCAACTTTCAACCACATACTTAATCTTCCTGAGTCTCAGTTTCTTCCACTGTAATAGGGGTATACTAATATAAACCTGAGAAGATGGTTAGTAGGATCAGTGACCACATAGGATGCCCAAACAATGTTGTGATGATAATAATAAATGATCACATTATTATTATTATTACAAAACAAATGTTCTTCAAAATTTGCAGTGGGGAGAGGTTAACAGGTTATGTGTTCCTCAAAATTAACTGGAGGAGGTCCCACTTCACTGCCCCCCAGCCTCCGCAACACTCCATTTGTAAAATTGTCACTTTCTTTTTGTTTTTATAATACTCTGATCTGCCTAACTGCAGGGGGCAAATTTAGTCCACTGTTATTAAAAGAAAAAAAATTCACTTAGAATGCAGTTCTACTTTGGTAGACTTTAACATTACTGCCAGCAAGTCCCATTACAATGGTGTCTGCTTGAATATCTGAAACATCTTAAGATTTAAAAATTATTGTTCTGTGTTACAAATATAATAGCTCACATTGTAAATGAGTTCTCACCAGTTTTAGATGAAAGTATGATGGGACAAAATGTTGGACTTAGTTAATAATCTGTAATTGTGGTTTAAAATGAAGGCCTAATATTGAGATGTACCAAGTAGGAAGAAGAAAAGGGATTGAATAGAAAATAAATTATGAAAGAAAAGTAAATCTCAAACAATGACCAGTATGCATGGTAATCCTAAGTTAAAAGTAGGTAGAGTGAAGGGAAGTAATATAAAAATGGTGAACTCTCTGGGAGTAAAAATGTCTTCTAGAAAAATATACATTAATTCATTTTTCATGGCTCCTGTTTTGTAAGATTAAGGTGACTGCATGAATATAATCTTTAAAAAATTATTTTACTAGCTATGGAAAGTAACTTATGCGCCGGGCACGGTAGCTCACGCCTGTAATCCCAGCACTTTGGGAGGCCAAGGCGGGCGGATCACGAGGTCAGGAGATGGAGACCATCCTGGTTAACACGGTGAAACCCCACCTCTACTAAAAATACAAAAAATTAGTCGGGTGTGGTGGCGGGCACCTGTAGTCCCAGCTACTTGGGAGACTGAGGCAGGAGAATGGCGTGAACCCGGGAGGCGGAGCTTGGCAGTGAGTCGAGATGGCACCACTGCACTCCAGCCTGGGTAACAGAGCGAGACTCCGTCTCAAAAAAAAAAAAAAAGAAAAAAAAGAAAGTAACTTATGTTCATAGTAAAAATTTCAGAACATATGAGAACTAAAGAGAAAAATAAAGATTGGTCCCAAGATAACTTTTTGTATCTTTCATCAGTTCTTTTTCCATGCATCATGCATATATGATATCATTTGTCTTATAAAATTTGGACATTAGTATATAAACAGTTTAAAAACGTACTATGGAAAATATTTTTCAACTTACAAGAAAGTAGAAAAACTGTATAATGAAATCCCCATATGCCTAGCAACAATTATTAGTCTTTGGCCATCTTGTTTTATCTATACCTTCTTCTAATCCTCCAACCCTAAATTATTTTAAACAAATCTATATAATCTATTATTTTCATCCATAAATGTTTTAATATGTGACTCTAAAAGATAAGAACTCCTTTACAAAACAAACAAAAATATGAATATCAAACATTAACAAATTAACCATGATTCCTTCATATTATTGAATAGCCACACTATGTTTTATTTTTAAAAATCTGGCTTCTGTTTGACAATATCATGACCATCTTTCATTTGCAGTGTAAAAGTCTATTGACCACAACACTGAAGTAATTTGCATCGCCAAAAAAGTGAGTGCTAACTTTCCTACATTTTTTCTCAGGCTGGATTTTAATTATTCTTTTAATCATTGTCAATTTGATAGGTTAAAAATAAAAATCTTTTTTCATGTTTGTTGTCCAGTTATATTTTTTTGTTGATTGCTTTTTTATGCCTTTTACTTCTATTGAAGTGTTTATTTTTTCTTACTGATTTGTAATGGTTCTTTACAAACCTGTGTATTTCCTCAAATTGTTCACACTCTGGCTAGTCTTGGTATAATTTTACATTATGTCTTCTATTCATTTACTAAGCCAGAACACTGGAAAGAAACAGTTTATATTTGTGGATTTATTTGTATTTTGGGGAAACGTTATTTTCCCAATTGCCTTCCAAGCCTAGTCACAATACCCTCTTCTCTGTTACGAAGTGGAGATTAAGTTAAACCTTTGTCATATATGTTTCAAATATTTTTCTCGTCATTTATTTTTCACCTTTGTTCACAACAGTTATTTTTCTCTATACCCAAATTTTCCTATCTTAAGATAAGCATAGTTTACAAATTTTCTTCTTATAGTTTTATCATTTTATTTTTCATTTTAGAAACTTAATTCAATCTGAAATTATTGTAATACAAGGCATGGATTAGATTTTAATTTTACCTTCATCCCAAAATTGCTAGCTAAGTGTTCCACAGCATTTGAGTAGACCATCCTTTTCCCAATGATTCAATGTATCTTCCTTATCATCTAATTAAATATTTTATATACTGAATAATTTCAAAACACACATGTGTGTTCAAAAGTATATATGTGTGTGTACATATGTGTATATATAGCACAACTAGGAACCCAAGTACATGGGATAAGTCTTAAGTGGCAGTGGAAAGAGGGCAGTCCATATAAGGTTGATGGAGTACTTCACTGAGCACGTAGGAAATAAAAGGAAACCCTAAACATTTTTAGAGAATAAGCAATGAAAAATATTTTAAACAGAGGTGTAAAAAGATACCTGTGAGCTGCAAATTTTGCCCATTTCACAAATAAGCTGAAGGCTTATTCATCAGAGAGCAGACCTAGCTCTTCTAAGCTTACCTACGTGAACAATCCCTATACCTCTCATTTATTTAACATTTATTTGATCCTTACTATGTGGCGGGCATTTTGCTACGTTCTGGTGATACAAAAAAGCATATGATTTAGTCCATGCCCTTAAGGAGTTCATATTTTCATTGAAGGGACTTTTTATATTGTGTTGTAATTTTCTGTTTATGGGCCTGATTATCTTCCTAGGCTATGACCTTCCTCAGGACAGTGTCCATGGTTTATTCATGTTCAAATCCCTAGTGTTTAGAATAGTTATTGACACATAGTAGCTGCTGATCAATGAGTATTTGTTGAGTTCCCTGGGAGCAGAATCCCATTATTTCCAGGGTCTTTCACACTCAAAGCCTTCTGCCACGGGGAGATAAGAGCCATCTATGAAGCATTCATTGTTGCAAATCAGTGACTTTTTCTGCTCTGCTCAGGCTCCTTCCAATGTTGCCATGTCAGATAACTTTTCTTTTCTTCTACAAATCCTCTTGCTATCCTTCTCTATCCTGTCTTTTTCCTCCTGGGGTTGACTTGTTTCCATTATATCAATAGTCTCTAGCCGCCCAGTCTTCTGGTTGGGTTTTGCCCCTGGAAAGCCCTACTAGTAGATGGGAGGGAAGGAATAGAGAGAAGACATGATATTGACTTCCCTGTGAGGTTTTCTCAAGCTGGCTATGTTCACTCCACAGAAAGTCTTTAGTCCTTCCTCTTAAACTAGCTTGCTGTGATACACTCTCCTCTTCTATCAACTTCCAAATCTTCCCAAGCCTATGGTGGTAGTGGTAGAAGGCTAGCAGCTAATAGCTCTGGGTTCTTTTTAATTTCATTTTATTTTTCATAAGGGCATTAATCCCAATAGCTCTGGATTTAATGATGTTTCATGGCTCCAATATATGCTCCATGAATTCCTTTTTGCATAATTTCTTTGCAAATAAAGCTTCTTCAAATATATTGTGTGCCATTTATTCACTTGCTATCAATATTTTATTGTTATTATTACTACTGGTTTTTTTTTTTTTTCCCCCCGAAGAGTATGTGTTTTGGGTTGGGGGGTAGGCAGTGGAGATAAGGGTGCAAGTGTGGTTGTACATCTGCAAGAAACCAGTTTTATATTTGTAGGTATCTAATAGCTTGAAAAGTAGTTCCAGGCCAGGCGCAGTGGCTCACATCTGTAATCCCAGCATTTTGGGAGGCCGAGGCAGGTGGATCGCTTGAGTCTAGAAGTTTGAGACCAGCCTGTGCAAGGGGGCCAAGTCCTATCCCTACAAAAAATACAAAAATTAGCTGGTTG
Organism: Mandrillus leucophaeus; assembly: GCF_000951045.1. Classification (NCBI taxonomy): domain Eukaryota; kingdom Metazoa; phylum Chordata; class Mammalia; order Primates; family Cercopithecidae; genus Mandrillus; species Mandrillus leucophaeus. Next base: position 181,469 of record NW_012101887.1, on the reverse strand, counting down.
TGGTGGCACGTTCCTGTAGTCCCAAGTACCTGGGAGGCTGAGGTAGGATGATCACCTGAGCTCAGGGAAGTGGAGGCAGCAGTGAGCTGTCATTGTGCCACTGCACTCCAGCCTGGGTGACAAAGCAGGACCCTGTCTCAAAAAATAAAAAATAAAAAGGAGTTCCAAAGACTGAAGTAGTAATTTGGCAGAAGGATCAGTGAAAATGAGAGAGGTCAAACTTGAATACCACTACGGGTGCTCAAAAGGTACACTGATCAGTTGGTAATTCACAGTGAAACAGTATTTTTTAAAAATTATTTTACCCCAACATTAACTATGCCTGTCCTACAGTTTTTGTTTCTTGATAATTTGCCTAGAAAAACTTTGCCAATATTATCTGAAAGTGATCATTTCTACACCAGGTAAAGAATTCTAGCTATACATATTAGCTGAGTTACAAAAATCCTTCATAGACTCCAAGGGAATAAAACAAATCACACCTTGTTGCTTTTGGTTATTTGACTCATTATTCTGGTGGATGGTTCACTAAGTGTTTGGTACTGTGTTTAGCTTTACATTATATCTCTATATATAGATACAGTGTAGATATTCTACAATTGTACTTCATTTATTTTTCTATTCAGTAAGCTTTTGTGAGAACCAATTGAGTAATGGACTTAATGCTAGTTAGGTGCTGAAGAATCAGAAATAAGTGATACATGTGTTTTACTAGAGGTACTTAAATGAAGATCAATGGACCCTGCAAATGAACTTTCTTTTCAAAATTTCCTTTTCCTTTTTGTTACAGAGACACAAGAAGAACTGCTTTACCTTAATTGGGAGTTTTTCAAAGGGGCTATTACAGGAGTACCAAGGGCATCACAGAGATGGAGCCAAAGCTGTATACGGTTATTGCAGTTTTGGGTGATGACAAATTAGCCTTCTCTATATTCTGAAACTTCTATTTTAGTATGAATATTTTTATAATGTTATCACATTGCAAAGCTCAACTCTAGTTAGCAAGTTCAGACATGATAAACTTCAAACTTCATGATAAACTTAAAGTTTTGTTTTGATGAAAGGAAAATATACATTATATAAAGGTTCATAAAAGCCTGTGTGTGTGTGGAGCCAAGAAAGGCATGAGTCTTTTTTGGTGCATAAGCTATTAAAAGAACTACAGTAGGTGCTTGATGTCACTTACCCTAATATCCCTGATATTAAAATAGTTTTTCTATAAGTTGAATGATTTTATTCCTTTGAAGTAGTAGTACTGTTTCATTATATCCCACTGAATAAACTGTAGTAGGTACATGTCATGTGCTGGTGAACTAAGGAACTCTTGCTTTTAAGTCACTATTGAATTCATGACTTTGTGATTACTCTTGTCTCCTTGCATTTCCTCATGGTGCTCCATTTCATTAATAATAGAAAGGTCTCTAGTCTGAACACACTTCATTTTTATGCATCGAAGTTATTTTGGCTGGCATCCGCTGATACTCCTCCCAAGCTGTTTCTATTTATGAGGATACTATTGTGAAGATACACATTTGGCCGGGCATGTTGGCTCACGCCTGTAATCCCAGCACTTTGGGAGGCTGAGGTGGGCAGATCATGAGGTCAGGAGTTCGAGACCAGCCTGACCAACATAGTGAAACCTCATCCCTACTAAAAATACAAAACTTAGCCAGGCATGGTGGTGCGCACCTGTAATCCCAGCTACTCGGGAGGCTGAGGCAGGAGAATCACTTGAACCCTGGAGGCAGAGGTTGCAGTGAGCCGAGATTACCACTGAACTCCAGCCTGGGCAACAGAGCAAGACTCCCTCTCAAAAAAAAAGAAAAGACAAGATACACATTTAAGAAGCACTAAAGAAACATTTTAATACATCCTATATTAGGAGAAATATTTAATTTTTTGTGCTATTTTTGTAGATCAAATAATAGGTTTTAAATAAAATTAATTTATTTTTAGTAGAGCACGCAGGTTGCTTATTTTTCCCTCTAGATAGAAGGGTGTTGGCATTCCTGAGGAGTTAGGTCCCCCACATCCTGTTGTTTACCTTTCTGACCAGGCCCTTGCAAGTGCCCAGGACTAATCGGACATGGCTTCATATGTTCTATAAATATATATATACGTTAACAAGAAGCAGCCCTGGACTATGCTTGTGAATGAAAGCAAGAAAGTAATACTGATTCTAAAGAGAAAGTATATTAAGAACTTAAGAACTTAAAATTCCAAATTAACAGTTGTTACTACATTTTCTGAGAATGAAAAATGTCTCCATTTGCCCTTCCACATTCAATAGTCCTGTTTGTGACATGTTGAGAGCTGGGATCACTTAAAAATGATTAAAAGCACATTTAAAAGATTCAATGGCTTTTTGGCCGGGCGCGGTGGTTCACGTCTGTAATCCCAGCACTTTGGAAAGCCGAAGAGGGCGGATCACGAGGTCAGGAGATCAAGACCATCCTGGCTAACACGGTGAAACCCCATCTCTACTAAAAAAAATACAAAAAATTAGCCGGGCGTGGTGGCGGGCGCCTGTAGTCCCAGCTACTCAGCGGGCTGAGGCAGGAGAAT
>NW_012101887.1:176513-177804 GCF_000951045.1 Mandrillus leucophaeus | reverse complement strand
AAAAAAAAAACAAAACATTTTTTAAAGGTAACTTCTTACAAATGGTCCCCACAAAACCTCCTGTCATCTACGTCCCTTCCATGTGTCCAAGTGAGTGGTAATTTGCCATACAAGTTAGTTATTGTTTACAAAGATATAATTTTTAAGTGAAAAACGTATTTATCTGTGAGAATCATATTTTGGATTGTGATTTTAAAATTTTCTTGTGAGGTTTCTTTCATTTTACATCTTAAAGAAAAAGTATTTTATAAATCTGAAAAATATTTTGCAATAATTTCTGTAATCTAAGTGTTCCAGATTTTACCAGCTAGTAACTATAAATTAAGATCATGTTTTCTTTTAATTCCAAAATTGTCATAGCTTGAGCCCCTACCAGTCTAATCACTGGAAATTAGACTTCTTTACTTTTGAGGGTTTTCCCGGGTACTGCTTCCCATATGCTCAGGAGCAGGTGGTCTCCTCATCACACTGCTGTCTGTGCCATTGGCCAGCCTCCTGAGACCACTAAACATATGGACTCAACTCCCTTTTCCTCCAAGAATGACTACCACCACTACTGCCTTTCTGATCTCAAGCAAGACTGACACTTGCTCTTCTCCACCTGAAAAAAGTAGACCTCCTTCCTTACTCCCCATAGCACAATTGAGACCAGGATAAAATGTTAACTAGACTATTAAAGGTTCAGGCATCATGAAGGAAAGTGCAACAAAGAGAGTAACTTAAACAATTGCTATAAAGATGGCTACTGTTAAAATACACAGAACCTCAGATTTCTTATTGGTCCAGCTTGAGGCTGGCTGGCATTTCCTTGCCAGGAAAGTCCCAGCATGTGCCTGACTCAGAGTCCAATAGAAACCCCTAGTCCAAAGTGAAGATTCCCATTCACCCCAACCTAAGGCCTGGGTCCTCTTTTTCTGCCTCAATATTAGAGCTCATCCAGAATGATTGACCATGAAAAGTTACACTCTCCTCAGGGAAAACTTTCCACCTAGCTAAGTTGTGCTCTCTTTAGGAGCCATGGAAAAACACCACAACACCATAGCCCAACAGGGTTTTTCTGCCTTAAGCAACGCTTTACTGGAATACAGGATTTTTCTGCTTTGAGCAATGCTTCACTGGAATGCAGCTGACCAGGTGATTGTGTACTGCTTAGCCAGTCCAGCTTCTTGGTAGTAGCATGATGCGATGGCCTGATTGGGCCTGTAAGACATTTGTACCATTCTTTCCATCTTTGCTTTACATCTCAAGAATTCATAGAGTTAGACAACAACTCTGCAAATATTCAGTAATT
>NW_012101887.1:172508-173726 GCF_000951045.1 Mandrillus leucophaeus | reverse complement strand
GAGGCGGAGCTTGCAGTGAGCCCAGATCGCGCCACTGCACTCCAGTCTGGTGACAGAGCGAGACTCCATCTCAAAAAAAAAGAAAAAAAAAGGCTTTTTGTAAGGTTTGTGTTATCTTTTCTATGAAAAACAAGGATGTGTATCTTGGAAAACTAATTAGTGTAATTGTTTTATTATTTTATATATCACCAAATTGCTCTTTTATATAAGATACCAAAGATGACTCTGAACATAAAATGTGCATATCAGGGTACTACAAAAGAGTGCAATGTACTGAGTGTCCAATGAATGCCTTTATTCTTAAAGATTTCATAGAAATGGATATTCTTTTCTTGTCATACATTATACTGAAACTAATCCTTACTCTCATTTAAGAACTCTTAGCAAAGCAAAAGGACCATACACATAGAAAAATCTGTCAAGTCTTCGATTTTTAAATGTTAGAATTGAATAAATAAAACATTAGGAGTTTTGTTTAAAAAAAGCTTTTAAAATTTTTTTTAGAGTCTTGCTCTGTTACCCAAGCAAGATTGGGTAACCCAACCTCCACCTCCTGGGTTCAAGAGATTCTCCTGCCTCACCCTCTGGAATAGTTGGGATTAGAGGGGTACTACCACACCTAATTTTTTTTTTCCTATTTTGTATTTTTAGTGGAGACAGGGTTTCACTGTGTTGGCCAGGCTGATCTTCAACTCCTGACCTCAAGGGATCCACCCACAATGGCCTCACAAAGTGCTGGGATTACAAGTGTGAGTCATTGCACCTGGCCATATTTTCAAGTTAAAATATTTTAAATGATATTAAAGAATATCATTTAAAACCTAACTTCATTCAAAGGCAACAAGACATACGTTCTTTTTTTGAACAGGGAGACAAAGCTTTCCCCACCCTCCCCCCACCCCCCCATCTAGTTCTTCAATTTACTTGGCTAGGGAAGTGACTTTAAGCTACTATGAATAAGTAGCCAAAAAACAATGCTCTGCATTTTTTGAAAGTATACATTTCCCCCCCAAATTTAATGCTTTAATTTTGGGAGAGTAGTCTTTAAGAGAGCAGCCAAATGCATCTTTAGAAAGCCAAAAATATGATTTCCTCTGTCTCATTAATATGTTCTTGCCATCAAAAAAAAAACAAAACATTTTTTAAAGGTAACTTCTTACAAATGGTCCCCACAAAACCTCCTGTCATCTACGTCCCTTCCATGTGTCCAAGTGAGTG
>NW_012101887.1:165436-171253 GCF_000951045.1 Mandrillus leucophaeus | reverse complement strand
ATGTTTACAGTATGACCGAAACCCATTTTGTGAAAAGAAACATTTTCTAAACACAATCTGTGGAAACTCTTCTGATAAATTTCCTAATTTATATTACAAAACCTTACCTTTTCATTTTATAAGCATTTGCATAGCAGTTATTTCATTGAGTTCAGGTTTTTTTTTTCAAACAATTGGTTGGTATTATTCTATTTTTTTCTAGGAATAAAGGAACAGGTTTCCTCAAGGATTCCACCCAACAAAGTAGAAGTTTCTCAAAACTCTGAATGGTCTTGTAAGCACTGTCAATGGCAGAGACAGCAGTGTTAGGAGATGGGTACTGAGTTTTAAAGATCTCGAATTTTGGAATCCAGAGTACACTATAGGAAACTAAAATTCAGTGGCTACCTTAGAACAACATCTTTTCATTCTCATGAGTCTCAGTTGGGTGAGGCTTGAATCTAGAGTAGAGTCTCTGAGCTTCAGGCTGCATTTTGAATTCAGGCCTGCAGCATTTGTCTCATTCTGGGGCCTAGGCTGAAGCATTTGTCACATTCTGGGGCCTAGGCTGAAGGGCAGTGGCTTACTGGGGCATGTTCTCCCCAAGGTAGATCCCCAGAGCTCAAAGTGCTACCCCAACGGCACAAGCACATTTCAAGCTTATGCCTGAGTCATGCCCATTAGCATCCGTGGTCAGAGGAAGACATGGCAGAGCCCAGTGCCAAGGGGTGGGGAAGTTCACTTAGCCCTCTTCTCTGCAAGGCTGTGGCAAGAGTGTGAATATATAATTCTATTACAGAGGAGCAGGTGATTATGTAAAATAATTCAATCTTCTTTTCTGGACTACTGCAGAACTTGCTAATTCTCTCTTGCATCTAGTCTTGTACCACAATCCCCATTTTTTATAACTGATATTGTCACTCCCTTGCTTAAAACTGTACTTCTGTTACAGGAAAAATTTAAGCATTTTAGGGAGACCAGTGAGTTCACACTGGTTAGTTTTAAAGCATTTAAAAACTTCTAGGCTGGGCGCAGTGGCTCACACTTGTAATTTAGCACTTTAAGAGGCCATGATAGGCAGATCACTTGAGGTTAGGAGTTTGAGACCAGCCTGGCCAAAATGGTGAAATCCTATCTCTATGAAAAATACAAAAATTATCTAGGTGTGGGGGTGTGAGCCTGTACTCCCAGCTACTTGGGAGGCTGAGGCAGGAGAATCTCTTGAACCTGAGAGGCAGAGGTTGCAGTGAGCGAAGATGGCACCACTGCACTCCAGCCTGGGCAACAGAGTGAGACCCTGTCTCAAAAAAAAAATTCTATTATTTTTGCATGCGTTCTTTCTCTCCCCTCATTCTCGAAAACTGTGCTTCCATCTACTTGTTACTTCTCTGAACACTTAAATATTTTTAAGGCTCATAATTTTGTCCATGCTATTTCTTCTTACAGAAATTTATTTCATTTATCCAATAAAAATGTATTATATGCCTACAATGTACCAGGCACTCAGCAACATTACAGATACATTGGAGAACAAATGAATTTTTCTTTTCCTTCAGAGATCTTTCTTTCCTCTTTCCCCAGAGGGAGTTAATTTTTTCCTTTTTAATGTCTCTTACCACTTTGCATCAGTGTGGCTAAATAACATTTTGAAATACAAAAGTGTTTTTTCCTTTCTGTATTTTCCCTTTTTTCTTCCTCCCCCAAAACAAACAAGGGGAGGGCCCTGGGCCATTGTTTTTGTAGAAGAAGCTCCTCCACCAAACACAAACAAAGACATCACAACTAAACTTAAAGCTATTGAGGACAGTTTCATATGTGACCCTAGAAAAAATATCAAGATAAAATGATATGCAAGTGGAGGTGGAGAATCTAGAATAAAGTGGTAAACAACATAGGGCCTTTGTCCTAGATTACAAAGACTTCCCTGGCTGGAGAGGAGGAAGAGAAAGAACTCTGAATGTCCCAAGATCAAAGGGGACCTGTTTACTCTTTCTGGTAATGCCTTGAGCATGATGGTATCAGTTTCCAGTAACAACAACAACAGCAAGATAATGATGGCAGCTAACTCTCCCTGAGTACTGCTATGTGCCAAATAATATGTTATGCAATTTTTATTAAATAAGCTCATTTTGTCCTCACCACAACTTTGTGAGGTAGGTAATATACATATCTCCATTTTGCAGATGAAAACCTGAAGCTTAGGAAATTTTTAAAAATTTGCTCAAGACCACACACAGATATGGTGTGCCTAGGATGTGAGTCCAAGCAATGCCAAAGTCATCTTACCAGGGCTGCATACATTTGATGACTCTGCCTCTCTATGGCCAGGCACCCTCTACCTACCAAGTTGGCAAACAATGAACAATAACACTCTTCTTTCTCTCCTATTCCAATCATCCGGGTAAGGGGATGGGAGAGAAAGACCAAATAATTACCAGGATCAATTTTCTAATGATCTGGAAGATGGGGGATTGGTATGAAAAAATAATGAAGCATAAATATAGAAAATACTAAATATATGTATTATACATGTAAGTTTGTAAGGTGAGATTCATACCTATTACATAGATTATAATGCTTCCTCTTATCAATTTGCATTATAATTAGAGTATTTCCTGTAGATTATGAAGAAGTAGAAGTTAGGAAATTTTTGTTATTTGACTTTGTTTCTTGCACATAGGGGTGTGCCAGGAATATGCTGGTTAAAAGGTTTATTGAATCATCCTTAATAAGATTTTTCTATTACTCTATTTTTCCCTCAGTAAATTTTGTTCACTAAAAATGTTGAAATCGTTATGTAAATATAAAGTCTATTAACATTAATAACTTGCACTTCAAATGTCCTTGCTCTTAGAAATGTATTTTCTACTCTTTTCTTTATTCTTATTTCTTATTCTTAAGATAATTTTTAAGAATAAATCAGAAAATGTAACACAAAAACATTTCAGTCAAAATGTTCATTAACCATACCATGTAATTTCCAAGGGCAAAGGGTACTTACAACTGTAATGACAATAGCTGCAGAATTTATCAAGAAAACAATGTTAATGAATAGGAAGGGGAAATACATAATCCATAGAGAAACGATGCCAGAGAGAACTGCAACAAATGACTCAGCAGGAGAAGGTCTTACTAATGTCAAGGGCCAGAAAGCCAAGCACTGTCATCTAAGAAGAAAATCTGCCAAGGAATCAAGACTACTCCTATGGCTGAAGCAACTTAATGTAAATCAGAACTATTGTTGGTTTCTGTGAATGATAACAGTTAACCAGTTAGTATGCTGCCCTTCTTAGTCACTTCCTTCCCGTTCCTCTACTTCTTTGTGGTTCCCGACCTTCAGTCCTAGGAACTCAACAATTGTACAGTCCCAGTAACACCAAGTAGATTTTTTTCCTGTTAGATACATATTAAGGTTTTCAGCTTTATTTGACTTCATGAAGAACAGTTATGTCAGTTACACCAAAGTACATGAATAAACTCACAAGTCTGAACTAAAACTGTAAAGCATTTGAGGAAAAGCATAGGTTCTTATGCTAATTCCTTCATTCACTCACAGACTATCCAGTCAACATCTGTTGTTTATTGAAAGTTGGGTATTGCTCTAGGTGCTAGAATTCACAGACTAGCTGGACAGACAGACATATAAATAAATTCTATGTGTAGTCTGGTAGGTGTCAGAGGCATGGCTAAAGTTCCAGAGAGCACAGACAGGAGAATGCAATAGAGAAAACAAAGGAGAATTTCTAGAGATGGAGATTTTATTTTTATTCATTTATTTATTTGTTTGTTTGTTTGTTTACCTAGAGACAGGGTCTTGTTTGGTTGCCCAGGCTGGAGTGCAGTGGTACGGTCATGGCTCACTGCAGTCTCAACCCCCTGAGCTCACACGATCCTCCCGCCTTAGCCTCCTGAGTAGTTGAGACTACAGGCAAGTGCCACCATGCCTAGCTAATTTTTATGCTTTTACAGACAGGGTCTCATTATGTTCCCTAGGTTAGTCTTGAACTCCTGGGTGCAAGTGATCCTTTCACCTTGGCCTCCAAAGTGCTGAAATTACAGGTTTGAGTTACTGTTAAAAGGGACTTTGAAACTGGATCTTGACGGATGTTAGGAAGTTTGCCAACTGATTCAGAAAGGAAAAGGCAGCTAGGGAAAAAAGAATAATATTGATATTTTGGGGGGAGGAGCCAAGATGGACAATTGGAAGCAGCTGTGTTCCACAGTTCTCACAGAGAAGAATGAAAACAGCAAGTAAATCTGGCATCTTCAACTGAAATATCCAGGTTCTTGCACTGGCACTGACTAGGCAATCAACTCGACCCACAGAGAATGAAGAAAAGAAGGGTGGGGTGACGGTCCATGTGGGAGTGGTAGGGAGCCAAAAAAACCCTCACCCCCAGCCAAGGGTAGCAGTGAGTGATTGTGTGACTCCACCCGGGAAACCATGTTTCTCCTACAGATCTTTACAAACCCTGGATCAGGAGATCCCCTCATGAGCCCACGCCACCAGGACCTTGCGTTCGATTCGCAGAGCTGTGTGGAGTCTCATCAGAGCTGTCGTTCAGGCTCACAGAGATCCAGGTGTTTTTTTTTGTTTTTGTTTTTTTTTAGATGGAGTCTTGCTCTATCACCAGGCTAGAGTGCAGTAGCGTGGTCTCGGCTCACTGCAACCTCCACCCCCCGGGTTCAAGCGAATTCCCCTGCCTCAGCCTCCTGAGTAGCTGGGACTACAGGCGCCTGCCACCACACCTGGCTAATTTTGTTGTTGTTGTTGTACTTTAGTAGAGATGGGGTTTCACCATGTTGGCCAAGATGGTCTCGATCTCCTGACCTCGTGATCCGCCAACCTCAGCCTCCCAAAGTGCTGGTATTACAGGAGTGAGCAACCATGGCCAGCCAAGACCCAGGAGTTTTACCGTCTCTAGCTCTGGGATTTCTGGCAAGGTGGGAGTTCCATCCATACATTCCTCTAAGAAGGAAGCTTAATCCAGGGAGCCAATCAGCATCCTTCTGTGGGCCCCACTTCCATGACACCTAACAAGTTAAGACCCATTGGCTTGAAATTCCAGTTCGACAATGCAATGGGCTGGAGACTGCCTGAGATGGTTGAGTTGCCAGGGGGAGGGGCGGCCACCATTTCTGCAGTTAGGTCAATTCAGCTGTTCTAGCCCGCTGGCTCGGGGAGTCCAGGTGGTCAGACAAGGAGGAGTTCCCCACAAAATAGCACAGCTGCTGTGCCAGTTTGTGGCCAGATTTCTTTTTTAAGTGGGACCTGGATCCATCCCTCATCACTGGGGGGACCTCCCTGTGGGAATTTCAGCAACTCCAGCCACGGTTATAAAAACAGAACTCTAATCTGTCCCTAGGATGGAACCCCCAGGAGGAGGGGGGCGGCTTAAGTCTCTGCAGTACAGTCACCTCAGCCTTTCCAGCCTGCTGACTCTGAAGAGTCCAGGCGATTTGGCCCAGGAAGGGGTCATCCTGATGCAGCACACCTGTTCTACCAAAAAGCAGCCAGACTGCTTCTTTAAGAAGGCTCCTGATCCTCTTTCTCCTGACTGGGTGAGACTCCCAACAGGGTTCTCTAGACACCTCCTATAGGAGCATCCAGGCTGGGTCAGTACCCCTCTGGAATGGGAGCTCCCAGAGGAAGGAGCAGGCTGCCATCTTTGCTGTTTGGCAGCCTTCACTGGTGATACCTCCAGGTAAGGGGAAAACTGAGGCAACTAGGGTCTGGAGCAATCACCTAGCAAACCACAACAGCCCTACAGAAGAGTGGCCTATTAAAAGAAAAACAAACAAGCAGAAAACAACAACAACATAAAAAAAAAAAAAAAA
>NW_012101887.1:164791-165386 GCF_000951045.1 Mandrillus leucophaeus | reverse complement strand
GTTAACAAGGATATCCAGGAATTGAACTCAACTCTGCACCAAGCAGACCTAACAGACATCTACAGAACTCTCCACCCCAAAGTAACAGAATATACATTCTTCTCAGCACCACATCACACTTATTCCAAAGTTGACCACATAGTTGGAAGTAAAGCACTCCTCAACAAATGTAAAAGAACAGAAATTATAACAAACTGTCTCTCAGACCACAGTGCAGTTAAACTAGAACTCAGGATGAAGAAACTCAATCAAAACCACTCAACTACATGGAAACTGAACAACCTGCTCCTGAATGACTACTGGGTGCATCAGGAAATGAAGGCAGAAATAAAGATGTTCTTTGAAACCAATGAGAACAAAGATACAACATACCAGAATCTCTGGGACACATTTAAAGCACTGACCCCACAGAAATACAAACTACCATCAGAGAATACTATAAACACCTCTACGCAATAAAACTAGAAAACCTAAAAGAAATGGATAATTTCCTGGACACTTACACTCTCCCAAGACTAAACCGGGAAGAAGTTGAATCCCTGAATAGACCAATAACAGGCTCTGAAATTGAGGCAATAATTAATAGCCTACCAAC
>NW_012101887.1:161475-164741 GCF_000951045.1 Mandrillus leucophaeus | reverse complement strand
GAGTTGCCAGGGGGAGGGGCGGCCACCATTTCTGCAGTTAGGTCAATTCAGCTGTTCTAGCCCGCTGGCTCGGGGAGTCCAGGTGGTCAGACAAGGAGGAGTTCCCCACAAAATAGCACAGCTGCTGTGCCAGTTTGTGGCCAGATTTCTTTTTTAAGTGGGACCTGGATCCATCCCTCATCACTGGGGGGACCTCCCTGTGGGAATTTCAGCAACTCCAGCCACGGTTATAAAAACAGAACTCTAATCTGTCCCTAGGATGGAACCCCCAGGAGGAGGGGGGCGGCTTAAGTCTCTGCAGTACAGTCACCTCAGCCTTTCCAGCCTGCTGACTCTGAAGAGTCCAGGCGATTTGGCCCAGGAAGGGGTCATCCTGATGCAGCACACCTGTTCTACCAAAAAGCAGCCAGACTGCTTCTTTAAGAAGGCTCCTGATCCTCTTTCTCCTGACTGGGTGAGACTCCCAACAGGGTTCTCTAGACACCTCCTATAGGAGCATCCAGGCTGGGTCAGTACCCCTCTGGAATGGGAGCTCCCAGAGGAAGGAGCAGGCTGCCATCTTTGCTGTTTGGCAGCCTTCATTGGTGATACCTCCAGGTAAGGGGAAAACTGAGGCAACTAGGGTCTGGAGCAATCACCTAGCAAACCACAACAGCCCTACAGAAGAGTGGCCTATTAAAAGAAAAACAAACAAGCAGAAAACAACAACAACATAAAAAAAAAAAAAAAAAGACCCCACAAAAACCTTATTCAAAGGTCAACAACCTCAAATATCAAAGGCAAATAAGTCCACAAAAAAGAGAATCAAGGCAAAAACACTGAAAACTCAAAAAGCCAGAGTACGTTTTCTCCTCCAAATGACTGCAACACCTCTCCAACAAGGGCACAGAGCTGGGCTGAGGCTGAGATGGCTGACTTGACAAAAGTAAACTTCAGAAGGTAGGTAATACAAACTTCACTGAGCTAAAGGAGCATGTTGTAACCCAATGCAAAGAAACTAAGAATCATGATAAAACAATACAGGAGCTGAGAGACAGAACAGTCAGTTTAGAGAGAAGCATAACTGACCTGTTGAAGCTGAAAAACACAACATGAGAAATTCACAATGCAATCACAAGTATCAATAGCAGAATATACCAGGCAGAGGAAACAATCTCATAACTTGAAGGCTATCTTTTTGAAATAAGACAGACAAGAATAGAGAAAAAAGAATGAAAAAGAACAAACTCTGAGAAATATGGGACTATGTAAAAAGACCAAACCTATGACTGATCAGGGAAACTTAAAGAGATGGAGAGAATGGAACCAAGTTGGAAAACATACTTCAGGATATCATTCCAGGAAAGCTGAGCACAGTGGCTCATGCCTGTAATTCCAGCACTGTGGGAGGCTGAGGCAGGTGGATTGCCTGAGCTCAGGAGTCCAAGACCAGCCTGGAAAACATGGTGAAACCCCATCTCTACTAAAATACAAACAATTAGCTGGGTGTGGTGGTGTGCACCTATAGTCCCAGGTACTCAGGAGGCTGAGGCACTAGAATTGCTTGAACCTGGGAGGCTGCAGTGAGCCGAGATCACAGAACTGCACTCCAGCCTAGGTGACAGAGTGAGACTCTGTCTCAAACAAACAAACAAACAAACAAACAAAAAGGATATCCTTCCTAGAGAACTCCCCCAACCTAGCAAGACAGGCCAACATTCAAATTCAGGAAGTCCAGAGAACCCCAGTAAGATACTTCATGAAAAGATCAACCCCAAGACATATAATCATCAGATTCTCCAAGGTGGAAGTGAAAGAAAAAAATGTTAAGGGTAGCCAGAGAGGAAGGCCAGGTCACCTACAAAGGGAAGCCCATCAGACTAACAGCAGACTTCTCAACAGAAACCCTACAAGCCAGAAGAGATTGGGGGCCAATATTCTACATTCTTAAAGAAAAGATTTTCCAACCCAGAAATTCATATCTGACCAAACTAAGCTTCACAAGTGAAGAAGAAATAAAATCCTTTTCAGACAAGTGAATGCTCAGGGAATTTGTCATCACCAGGCCTGCCTTGCAAGAGCTCCTGAAGGAAGCACTAAATACGGAAAGGAAAAACTGTTAGCATTGGTATGGGTCTCGACTGTTTATCCATCTTCCATTCTGTGTCTTTTAATTGGGGCATTTATTTAGTCCATTTACATACATTTAAAGTTATATTGTTATGTGTGCATTTGATCCTGTCATCATGATGCTTGCTGGTTATTCTGCAGACTTGTTTATGTGGTTGCTTCATAGTGTCACTGGTTTTTGTACTTCAGTGTATTTCTGTCATGGCTGGTAATGGTTTTTCCTTTCCATATTTAGTGCTCCCTTCAGCAAGAATCTCTGGGACACAGCTGAAGCAGTGTTAAAAGTGAAATTTATAGCACTAAAAGCCCATATCAAAAAGCTAGAAAAATCTCAAATTAACAATGCAAATAAAATAACTTAGTGAACTGAGAGCAAACAAACCTAAACCTAGCAGAAGACAAGAAATAACCAAGACCAGAGCAGAACTGGAGGAGACAGAGACATGAAAAACCCCTCAAAAAATCAACAAATTCAGGAGCTCATTTAAAAAATAATAATAATAATAAAATACACCGCTTGCTAAACTAATAAGGAAGAAAAGAGAGAAGAATCAAATAAGATACAGTCAGAAATGACAAGCGGAATAGTACCACTGATCCCACAGAAATACAAACAACTCTGAGAGAATACTTTGATACACATAAACCAGAAAATCTAAAAGAAATGGATAAATTCCCGGACACATAAACCCTTCCAAGACTGAACCAGGAAAAAATTGAATCCCTAAATAGTCTAATAATGAATTCTGAAATTGAGGCAGTAGTAAATAGCCTACCAACCAAGAAAAGCCCAGGACCAGATGGATTGACAGCTGAATTCTACCAGAGGTAAAAAGAAGACCTGGCTGAGGCCAATAGTTTCTTCTGAAACTATTCCAAACAGGTGAAAAGGATGGACTTCTCCCTAACTTATTTTATGAGGCCAGCATCATTCTGATACCAAAACCTTGCAGAGATACAACAAAAAAAGAAAACTTCAGGCCAATATCCCTGATGAACACCGATGCAAAATTCCTCGATGAAATACTGGCAAATCCAGCAGCATATCAAAAAGTTTATCCAACACAATTAAGTTGGCTTCATATCCAGGATGCAAGGCTGGTTCAACATACATGAATCAATAAATGTAATTCATCACATAAACAGAACTAAAGACA
>NW_012101887.1:156673-161425 GCF_000951045.1 Mandrillus leucophaeus | reverse complement strand
CATTGGTATGGGTCTCGACTGTTTATCCATCTTCCATTCTGTGTCTTTTAATTGGGGCATTTATTTAGTCCATTTACATACATTTAAAGTTATATTGTTATGTGTGCATTTGATCCTGTCATCATGATGCTTGCTGGTTATTCTGCAGACTTGTTTATGTGGTTGCTTCATAGTGTCACTGGTTTTTGTACTTCAGTGTATTTCTGTCATGGCTGGTAATGGTTTTTCCTTTCCATATTTAGTGCTCCCTTCAGCAAGAATCTCTGGGACACAGCTGAAGCAGTGTTAAAAGTGAAATTTATAGCACTAAAAGCCCATATCAAAAAGCTAGAAAAATCTCAAATTAACAATGCAAATAAAATAACTTAGTGAACTGAGAGCAAACAAACCTAAACCTAGCAGAAGACAAGAAATAACCAAGACCAGAGCAGAACTGGAGGAGACAGAGACATGAAAAACCCCTCAAAAAATCAACAAATTCAGGAGCTCATTTAAAAAATAATAATAATAATAAAATACACCGCTTGCTAAACTAATAAGGAAGAAAAGAGAGAAGAATCAAATAAGATACAGTCAGAAATGACAAGCGGAATAGTACCACTGATCCCACAGAAATACAAACAACTCTGAGAGAATACTTTGATACACATAAACCAGAAAATCTAAAAGAAATGGATAAATTCCCGGACACATAAACCCTTCCAAGACTGAACCAGGAAAAAATTGAATCCCTAAATAGTCTAATAATGAATTCTGAAATTGAGGCAGTAGTAAATAGCCTACCAACCAAGAAAAGCCCAGGACCAGATGGATTGACAGCTGAATTCTACCAGAGGTAAAAAGAAGACCTGGCTGAGGCCAATAGTTTCTTCTGAAACTATTCCAAACAGGTGAAAAGGATGGACTTCTCCCTAACTTATTTTATGAGGCCAGCATCATTCTGATACCAAAACCTTGCAGAGATACAACAAAAAAAGAAAACTTCAGGCCAATATCCCTGATGAACACCGATGCAAAATTCCTCGATGAAATACTGGCAAATCCAGCAGCATATCATAAAGTTTATCCAACACAATTAAGTTGGCTTCATATCCAGGATGCAAGGCTGGTTCAACATACATGAATCAATAAATGTAATTCATCACATAAACAGAACTAAAGACAAAAACCACATGATTATCTCAATAGACGCAGAAAAGGCCTTGGATAAAATTCAATCTCCCTTCATGTTAAAAACTCTCATTAAACTAGGTATTGAAGGGACATACCTCAAAATAATAAGAGCCATTTATGACAAACCCACAGCCAATATTATACTGAATGGGCAAAAGCTGGAAGCATTCCCCTTGAAAACTGGCACAAGACAAGGATGCTCTCTCTCACCACTCTTATTCAACATAGTATTGGAAGTTCTGGCCAGAACAAGGCAAGAGAAAGAAATAAAGGATATTCAAATAGGGAGAGAGGAAGTCAAATTATCTTTGTTTGTGGATGACGTCATCTTGTATCTAGAAAATCCCAGTGTCTCAGCCCAAAAGCTTCTTAAACTGTTAAACAACTTTCAGTAAAGTCTCAGGATGCAAAATGTGCAAATGTTGCTAACATTCCTATACGCCAACACAGGCAACAGACAGCCAAATCATAAATGAACTCCCATTCCCAATAGCTAGAAAGAGAATAAAATACCTAGGAATACAGCTAACAGGGAAGTGAAGGACCTCTTCAAGAACTAAAAACCACTGATAAAATAAATCAGAGACTACACAAACAAATGGAAAAAAAAATTCCATGCTCATGGATAGGAAGACTTGATATCATGATAATGGCCATACTGCCCAAAGTAATTTATAGATTCAATACTATTCCCATTAAACTACCATTGACATTCTTCACAGTGTTAGAAGAAACTTTAAAATTCACATGGAACCAAAAAAGAGCCCAAATAGCCAAGACAATCCTGCAGAAAAATAACAAAGCTGGAGGCATCACGCTACCTGACTTCAAACTACACTACAAGACTGCAGTAACCAAAACAGAATAGTATTGGTACAAGAACAGATACATAGACTAATGGAACAGAATAGAGAATGCAGAATTAAAACTTCAGAAATAAAAGTGCTCACCTACAACTATCTGATCTTAAGCAAACCTGACAAAAGCAATGGGGAAAGGATTCCCTATTTAATAAATGGTGCTGGGAGAAGTGGCTAGTCATATGCAGGAAATTGAAACTGGACTCCTTCCTTACAACTTATACAAAATTAACCCAAGATAGATTAGAGACTTAAATAGGCTGGGCACGGTGGCTCACGCCTGTAATCCCAGCACTTTGGGAGGCCGAGGAGGGTGAATCACGAGGTCAGGAGATCCAGACCATCCTGGCTAACAGGGTGAAACCCCGTCTCTACTAATAATACAAAAAAAATCACCCAGGCGTGGTAGCGGGCACCTGTAATCCCAGCTATTTGGAAGGCTGAGGCAGGAGAAAGGTGTGAACCTGGGAGGCGGAGCTTGCAGTGGGTCGAGATTGCACCACTGCACTCCAGCCTGGGTGACAGAGCGAGACTTGGTCTAAAAAAAAAAAGGCTTAAATGTAAAACCCCAAACTATAAACACCCTGGAAGAAAATCTAGGTGATACCATTCAGCACATAGGCATGGGCAAATATTTCATGATGAAAACCCCAAAAGCAATTGCAACAAAAGCAAAAGTTAACAAATGGGATCTAATTAAACTAAATAGCTTCTGCACAGCAAAAGAAACCATCAGAGTAAACAGACAACCTACAGAATGGGAGAAATTTGTTTCAATGTATCCATGTGACAAAGGTCTAATATCCAGAATCTACAAGGAACTTAAACAAATTTATGAGAAGAAAACAAACAATCCCATTAAAAACTGGGCAAAGTACATACATGAACAGACACTTCTTAAAAGAAGACATTCATGTGGCCAAAAAACATATGAAAAAGCCTCAACGTCACCATTAGAGAAATGCAAATCAAAACCATAATGAGACACCATCTCACACTAGTCAGAATGGCTATTATTAAAAAGTAAAAAGATAACAGATGTTGGTGAGGTTTTGGAAAAAAGGGAGCACTTATACACTGTTGGTGGGAGTGTAAATTAGTTCAACCATTGTGGAAGACAGTGTGGTGATTCCTCAAAACTCCTGTGGTAGAGATGCCATTAATCCCAGCAATTCCATTACTGGATGTATACCCAAAGGAATATAAATCATTTTGTTGTAAGATAAATGTACACATATGTTCACTGCAGCACTATTCACAATAGCAAAGACATGGAATCAACCTAAATGACCATTAGTAATACACTGTATAAAAAAATGTGGTACATATACACCATGGAATACTATGCAGCCATAAAAAGCAATGAGATTATGTCCTTTGCAGGGACATGGATGGAGCTGAAGTCATTATCCTCAGCAAATTAATGCAGGAACAGAAAACCAAACACCGCATGTTCTCACTTATAAGTGGGAGCTGAACGATGAGAACACATGGACACAGGGAGGGGAACAACACATTCTGCTGCCTGTCAGGAGTGGGGCTAGGGGGAGGGGGAGCATCACGAAGAGTAGTAATGGATACTGGGGTAATACCTAGGTGATGGGTTGATCTGTGCAGCAAACCATCATGGCACACATTTCCCTATGTAACAAACCTACACATCCTGCACATCTACCCCAGAACTCAAAAGTTGAAGAGAGACGCACGTGCCCAAGATTGCCGAATAGGAACAGCTCCAGCCTCCAGCTCCCAGTGTGAGTGACACAGAATATGGGTGATTTCTACATTTTCAACTGAGGTACTGGGTTCATCTCACTGGGGAGTGCCAGACAATCGGTGCTGGTCAGCTGGTGCAGCCCGACTAGCGGGAGCTGAAGCAGGGCAAGGCATCTCCTCACCTGGGAAGTGCAAGGGGGGAAGGGAATCCCTTTTCCTAGCCAAGGGAAACTGAGACAGACAACACCTGGAAAATTGAGTAACTCCCACCCTAATACTGCCCTTTACCAAGGGTCTTAGCAAATGGCACACTAGGAGATTATATCCCACACCTGGCCTGGAGGGTCCCATGCCCATGGAGCCTCCCTTATTGCTAGCACAGCAGTCTGAGATCTAACTGCAAGGTGACAGCAAGGCTGGGGGAGGGGCACCTGCCATTGCTGAGGCTTCAGTAGGTAAACAAAGCCCCCAGGAAGCTCGAATTGGGTGGAGCCCACCGCAGCTCAAGGAGGCCGGCTTGCCTCTGGAGACCCCTCCTCTGGGGACAGGGTGTAGCTAAACAAAAAGCAGCAGAAACCTCGGCAGAGGTAAATGCCCTTGTCTGATAGTTTTGAAGAGAGCAGTGGATCTCCCAGCACGGAGGTTGAGATCTGAGAACGGACAGACTGCCTGCTCAAGTGGGTCCCTGACCCCTGAGTAGCCTAACTGGGAGACATCCCCCACTAGGTGGAGAACAACACCTCACACCTCTCATGGCGGGGTACATCCCTGAGATGAAGCTTCCAGAGCGAGAATCAGACAGCAATACTCGCTGTTCAGCAATATTCTATCTTCTGCAGCTTCTACTGCTGATACCCAGGCAAACAGGATCTGGAGTGAACCTCAAGCAAACTCCAACAGACCTACAGCTGAGGGTCCTGACTGTTAGAAGGAAAACTAACAAACAGAAAGGACACCCACACCAAAACCCCATCAATATGTCACCACCATCAAAGACCAAAGG